>NC_036848.1:47353581-47356566 GCF_002910315.2 Salvelinus sp. IW2-2015
CATCTCTCTCATACTCCACTTCTCTGGACCATGCACACTCGTCTTCATCCTCATCGCCTTGAAGCATGGCCACTCCTCTCCGCCTCCTCATCCTGACCATGGCATCTCTCCACTGGCTCAGTTCTTCTGACATGGCATCCTCTCCCTCACTGACATATCTGACATGGCATCTACTCTCACACTCTACATTCTACATAGGCCATCCTCTCTCACTCTCATCTCTGCACATCACAGGCGCATCCTCGTTCATCTATCTTGACGCTCGGCATCTCTACTCCACCTTCTCACTCTTGACCATAGGCCATCCCCGTCCCTCTGCGCCTCTTCAGTCCATCTGACATCCGGCAATTCTGCCTCCTACTCTCATCCTGACACATGCAATCCTCCCTCTCACTCTCATCACCTCCCTACGACTGGCCCATCGCTCTCTCCTCGCATCGTCTGACACTCTATTGGAAATCTCCTCTCCAATCAGACTCTGACCACCACATCACTCTATTCATCTGCCACATGGCGCGCATCCTCACTCTCCACTCTCACATGGCACTCTCTCCTCACTCCTCCTGACATCACCATGGCATCTCTCTCATCTCTGACATGGCATCTCTCATCTCTGACATGGCATCTCTCTCAGGTATGATTAGATCTGTTCTGCCCCCCTTCCATACACGTGCACACTTCCCTTCCATACACGTGCACACTTCCCTTCCATACACGTGCACACTTCCCTTCCCTGCACTTGCACTCTTCCCCTCATGTGATTAAAAGTGATTGAATGCTGGCTCAAATCTGTGTCACGTCATAGCACATAGTCACAGTGTTAGGGAGTTGTTGAATGAGGAGTAGTTTTGTTAGGTATTGTGCTCTTGCTAGGGTTGTAAAATGAAACTTTCCCCGAAAAATCCTAGGTTTTCAAGAATTTGCACTTGTTGGATTCCAGTTGTAGGATTTCCAGTTGTAGGATTCCTTTTCTGAGTATTCTCTCTTGATTCCAGGAATCTTCCAACAGAAGTTTCTGAAAAACTTGGGAATGTTGGGAAAGTTTCCGGAATTTGGCAACCCTATCTCTTGTTGACATGGTTCGTCTGTCCCTAGTCAGTAGTGTACGTGACAGAGTGACAGAAGGTCAGCCAAATTAACTACCTAAACTTGTCTCTCTATGTCTCTCTCTCCTCACAAAGTCTGGCTTCCTCTGTGCTCTCTTTTTTCTCTTCTCTCCTCTCTCTTCCCTCTTCCCCCGTACCTTCTTCTACACAACAGCCTGCACTAACAACAACAACAGAACAACAATAACAGAACTACAGAAATAGAACAACAACCAACCCTCTGCCAGTAGTTGATATAGAAGACCTCTCTGGAGAAGGTGAAGTAGATGTTGGTGTCGTAGGCATCGTCCCCTGCGTTGGAGATGGTCACGTTCAGAGAGACGTTCCTCACTCCTCCTAGGGCAAGGTGGGGATGGACATGGAGCCTGGAGGCAGGAATATAATAGTTCACATTTTATTTGATAGGGACAGAAACAATTAAAACATTGGAAGGGGTTCCTCACTCCTTCCAAGGCTAAGTGGGGACAGACATGGAGCCTAGCAGGATGAGGAATCAGGCATTTCAGTTGATAAACTATTTCAGTTGATTAACTATTTCAGTTGATGAACTATTTCAGTTAATTAGTGCACAGTGCTGATTAACTGCATTTGTTTTCCATTCTCTGGGATCATTATGTATCGTCTCTAATTCAGTAAGTAACAAGTAGGCCTATGTATAATACTAGCCTGTCTCAAGACTGCCACTGTCTCTTAATGTGTTTTTGTTTTATATAGAGACATTACCCTGTGAGGTAGAAGTTATTATCATAACTACAGTGGAGTTATATCAGAGATATTTCACTCTACACACATACAAAGAACACTGGTAATATATGACTAAGCTGTTTTACTACTGAACCACTGAATAACACCCGATTTTGGTTTCCAAATGTACAGACTGCCAATGATTCATACAACAAAGAGGAAAGGAAAAGACCTCCCTCACTAAATATGGAAAAGGCATGGATGGTTTCCCACCACAACGAGAGCCAATGAGGACGCATCATAGTTCCACTGACCACACCCACACCTCCTCAGTGTGTACAGCATGACGTCAGTCCGCTTTCATAGGAGTGGTGAGCAGTGGCCAGAAAATAAGAAATACACACACCCATCCACACAATATCAACGAAGTGAGTGGCCAAACAGAGGAACAGACTCTGTCTGTCTGTCTGTCTGTGTTCTTTACCCAGAAAGCAGCAGTTTCCCATGGAGTCTCAGGTCAGCAGCACAGTCATCAGACAGGCAGTTCTTCTCAAACCATGTCTAGAAGAGGAAACATAACAGAGAGAGTGAGAGGGAGTGAGTGAGTGAGGGAGTGAGTGAGATCGAGAGGATAGTGAGGGAGTGAGAGTGAGAGACCGAGAGTTTATATGACCTCACAGTTCCGGTCTGAACACGCGCACACACACAAACTAGAGGGTTGTGTTGTGGTTAATGTGGGATAAATCGACTGACTGGTGAACTGCCATTGCAGCTCTGACGGTCGTGTGTGTGTGTGTGTGTGTGTGTGTGTGTGTCTACAGGATGGCTAGTCTCCAAGAATCACTTGCTTTATATTAACAGATTCTTTTTTGTTTCAAGACTGAGCAGAGCTGATGGACAGTCAGTCATCCAGAACAGCGCTGTCTATTCGCTTGGTCTGAAGAAACTGAAATACAGTCTCTGCCCCAAATACAACCCTATTCCTTATGGAGTGCATTTCTTTGACTACTTTTAAGGGGGAAAAGGGAGCGATTTGGGATGCAACCAGACAGTACAGTGCAGTTGCAGCCCATGAAACTCCCCACAAATAGTTCTCTAAGTGTTGAAAGATGCAAAAAGTTGCTAATTCTCCACTTTTTCATGAGCACAAGTGGTGGAAATGGGAGTAGGGGGATGATTATTTAAATGTTGGTGG
>NC_036848.1:47357373-47363858 GCF_002910315.2 Salvelinus sp. IW2-2015
CGAGTTGGCCGCGCATGCGACGCTAGAGAGGAAGGAGTCGGCCGTCGCGGTGCGGTAGCCCGGCAGGCGATGGTGGGGTCAGCAGCAGACGGGTGATCGACTCGGGCGGGTGGGGTAGAGGAGGGGTGGGTGGGGTAGAGGAGAGGTGGGTGCTAGAAAAATAACTAAATGAATCAACCTACCAAATTTCTTTCAAGGAAAGAAAACAGTAACGGTAACTGAAACCACCTCGTTATAACGATCATTTGAGGTTATTTCTTTGACATTCCTCTGCTGATACAGAGGAAAACGTGACTTTGCTTTCAGGTACCAGGGTTAGAGGATGGATTCTTAAAATATTCCTACAATTTAAAGGAAATTAATATACTGTATATTTAAATTAAACTCTGATAGACTCTCGGCAGAAAGTATTCAGCGATTTTTCAGCATTGAAAAGTCTTGGCTCCAACCACTGCCACGCCCACGCCAATCCCACCACCTAAGCTCCATTTTGATCCAGAATAAAACAATGGTATTGGAGCGATTTCGGGGGGTAACTCAGACCTGGACTCAAATCTGGGTCCAGCGACTGTCAATCAAACACCTTAGCTGTTACAGCAAAACTCTTAGTGAGGTTGCTAGGTGTTGTCACTACAGTAGGTTGTGTGTGAGGATTTCAACCTACGTATAGGCAACACAAAACCTGTTACCTCATTCAACCTACATATAGGCAACACAACAACTGTAGCCTGTTATCTCAATCAACAGACATATAGGCAGTGGTGTTAAGTACTTAAGTGAAAATACTTGAAAGTACTACTTAAGTAATTTTTGGGGGTTATCTGTACTTTACTTTTACTTCACTACATTCCTAAAGAAAATATTATACTTTCTGCTCCATACATTTTCCCTGACACACAAAAGTACTCGTTACATTTTGAATGCTTAGCAGGACAGGAAAATTGTCTAATTCACACATTTGTGACTTGTTTCAGGAAACTAGGCGGATGTCGCGTGTCACTACTTCACAGGACTGCCATTTGAACTTTAAAAAAAACAACCTAAATGCGTTTTTTGTCCAAAATGCCTTCTGTAACATGTGAACTGTCATGTGCCTTAATAACAAACTTGTATGCCATCTGTAAATACGAATAAAATCGTTAAAACTACGAGCCTTGTTGGTTTAGCCACAGAAAAGGTCAGCAACCTTCCCGCTAGCCATGATTGGCTGAGATAATGAGTGGGCTGGATATACCGAGAGATGTGTTCGGATTGGTCTGCCATGCAGCTTGCTTCTGTCTATTTGAGCTGGTCAGTATGTGTATGTAATCCTTTCTAACGTGGCTTTTTTAGAAAGATATCACGTWGTAGAGCTGCGTAAGTGTTGCTCACCACTTTCTGGAGGACCAAGTTCTAAAATCAGTGGAAGTAGAGTAAGATAGTTAAGGAGATGGAGAAAACACCTGTCTCGGGATTACATCTTCAAACTAAGGGCAACCTTGGCATCCGTGATAGGGAGAAGCGTCCATCCATGTATACGGTTAAGATAGTCTAGCTAGCAAAATGTTCAGATATTATACGTTTCTGATTTTGTCAGAAAGTCATTTCATTTCAAGTTAAAGTGTACTGTTAACTAGTTAGCGAACATTAGCTGGCTGGCTCGCTAGCTAACGTGACGTGTATGATCTGTGTAGTAATATTTTACGTATCTCAGAGCCATTTGCTTTGCTAGTTTAGCATAATGTTAGCTAGCTAACATTGAACCTGGTTGGTTAGCTACCTGCAGATTCATGCAGGGTAATACCGTCATGAGTTGGGATTATGGTTCATTGTTTAGCTAGCTAGCTAGCTAGCTAGCTACATGTCTCAACAAAAGACTCCAATATGCAAGTAAAGATTTCAATAGAATGTTCATGATGTCATTGCGACATCTGCTGATAGACGTAGCTGGTAAATTTGTTCTGGCTATCTACTCTGATTTCAGAGCACTCTCGTCTGAGTGTGCCAGAGCGCAGAATAACTGACGAAATTACGAACACTCAACACCCGTTGAATATGGCCAGTGTCAGTAAACATTGGCAATAAAGCGCAATTAAATTGTTGCCAGCAGCACAGTTGCCGTCACCAACACTCTGGATAACATACAAACAGCCTAACCAGCTCTGCTAGGGCAAGTAAAATGGTCAGAGTGAAGTGTTCTCTCATTTGTGTCGTCTGGAAGTAGCTATCAAGCTAGCCAACATTGGCCAGTTAGCTTGGGTGCTTGACTGCTGCTGTTAGGACAGAACGCTCTGATCAACCCTGCTCCTCAGCCAGAGCGTCCAGTGTGCGCTCTGAACACTCTTAGAGCGAAACGCTCTGAATTTACAAATGTACAATCTGACAACGAACGCCCAGAGCACACTCTGGCACTCCAGATTAAATGTATGAACACACCCATAGTATAAACCAGCCTTTAGTCTTGAATTCTTTGGTTGTTTAGTACATGGCCTCATATCTGAATCCTTAAAGAGATTTAAAGACAATTTTCTCAAAAGTGAGGTTACAAGTTTATCAATTTTCAAAACAGAATTACTTTCCCATTGTTCAACTGGAGTGTATGATATACCATGTTCTAGCTCTGAGTCTCTACTTTTATTCAAAGTAAAAAACACAATTTCAAATTTTTATAGATAAGACCAAATCGAGCCGGGCGATCACATTTATCAAGAGAACACCCCTGGTCATCCCTACTGCCTCTGATCTGGCGGACTCACTAAACACATGCTTCATTTGTAAATGATGTCTGAGTGTTGGAGCGTGCTCCTGGCTATCCGGAAATAKAATTTAAAAAACAACAAGAAAATGGTGCCGTCTGGTTTGCTTCATATAAGGAATTTGAAACAATTTATACTTTACTGTTGATGCTTAAGTATATTTGAGCAATTACATTTACTTTTGATAGTTAAGTATATAGTTAACTATGGGGTGGCAGGTAGCCTAGTGGTTAGAGCTTGTAACCGAAAGATTGCAAGATCGAATCCCCTGACAAGGTAAAAATCTGTCGTTCTGCACCTGAACAAGGCAGTTAACCCACTGTTCCTAGGCCGTCATTGAAATTAAGAATTTGTTCTTAATTGACTTGCCTAGTTAAATAAAGGTAAAAAATATATATATATATATATTTGAAACCAAATACATTAGACTTTTACTCAAGTAGTATTTTACTGGGCGACTTTCACTTTTAATTTAATAATTTTCTGTTAAGGTATCTTTTACAATTGATGACAATTGGGTACTTTTTCCACCACTGCATACAGGCAACACAACAACTGTAGAATGTTACCTCATTCAACGTACATACAGGCAACACAACAACTGTAGAATGTTACCTCACTTCAACTACATAACAGATCACAACAACTGTAGAATGTTACCTCATTCTTTGCTGCTATCTTGTCTCCTTTCTTCCAGCGCAGTACAGGTGTGAGAGCAGGCAGGTCATTGTCAAGATGTCCATCCACCACATGCTTCCCCAGGGTGTAGGCCACTTCAAAGGTGATGGCTGTGAACACGTCTTTCACATCCTTCTGCAGAGAGACAGAGAGAAACAAAATGGCTGTTCAAGCACAATGTAATCTCGGAATCCAGAACCAAATCTTAAATGCTCGGTTTGTCATGAGAAAGAGCTAAATGTTACCACCTAGAAAATAAATGCCTTTATCTTATGTCACCATCTGAACCTCTGCGTGGTTTTTAAAATAGTTTCCTCCTGCTCTCTAGCAATCTCAACATGGACAGAGCCACCCAAACTTCAGAACTGGATCCTAGGTTCAGAAGAACACTCATGCCAACCTGAAATGTTCTGGCTCATATATTTTCTCCACACATTCTCCTTTTCTGCTTGGTTCCAGCAACTATGGTGGATGCGTAACCAGAGCAGCCCAGTACAGCTCAGCCCAGTACAACTCAGCTCAGCTCAGCCCAGTACAGCTCAGCTCAGCCCAGTACAGCTCAGCCCAGTTTTGGCTGGGCTCAGTAGTGTGAAGAAGGTAAAATGTAATATATTTCATAATAAACACTTGGCATTGCATTGGCCTGTGCTCTATGCTATATTTTTCACTGCGAGGCCATACAACCTGAGAGAACCATAGAGAAAGTGTTTCTTTTGGCACGGGACTTGGAAACAAAAAGCTCTGAATATGATGAAACCCTACATCCTCATTAGAGAATACTGTTGGAAGGGGGACATGGGAAAATCACATCTTTGTCTTTCTCGCTTTTCTTTCATCTATCTCTCCTGTCCATTACACTTCACTCACTCTGTTCTTTGAAGAGCTAGAGACTCTCTGATGGTGATGGGTTTGGCTCCATCGTACTGTCTCGTACTACCAACAGACCGGGAAAACTCACAAAAGCTGAGGCTTAACAGAAAACAAGTGTTTATCTTTGCCCCATACTAGTGTCTGGCAGCTTGGAGCCAAACCCCTTATGTAAACACAGATGGGTTCACTTTCTTTTTCTTTCCGGTTGGGGGGTCTCTCTCTCCATCTCTCTCCGTCCGTCTCTCTCTCAATTTCCATTKTTTTATCGCTCCATTTTACACCGTCCGTCAATCCACCCATCCCCATCCTCTTCCGGTCATATAGGAGGGCTGAAGTTCTGTCTGGTTGGATTAACACATTAGCCCACACACACACTGACATCCTCTTTGGAGGGGTGACTGTCTGCTACCTAGCAACTTGAGAGAGTTATGGCAGGAAAGAGGAACAGTGTAGTAATGGGTAGGACATGAATGGACAGAAACAGGCCTGGTTACAGGGCTTATTCCTCCATGGGAGGGATACAATACTGCAGCCCGTCCATATGATCGCCATAACTGAAATTGTAAACTTCACTACAAGTTTTTGTGAATTATCCTCTTAGTAGTATAGCTTACTTTGTCAAGCTTCTGGTAACGCACAGGTAGAAATATACCAAGATATGCAGTCTTCTTACTGTGCTTAATCTGCTTTACTGTTTGTCATTGAATACGTTTGCTAATTATGTCAATGTATGTATGATTGAAGTATATCTTTGTTAAATGTCACATTAAACATAACACAAATATCATTGAATATATACTGAACAAAAATATAACGGCAACATACAACATTATCTAAGATTTTACTGAGTTACAGTTCATATAGGGAAATCAGTCCATTTAAATGAATGAATTAAGCCCTAATCTATGGATTTCACAAGACAAATACCTTTGGAAAAAAAGTAGGGGCGTGGAACAGAAAACCAGTCAGTATCTGGTGTTACCACCATTTGCCTCATGCAACGCGACACATCTCCTTCTCATAGAGTTGATCAAGCTATTGATTGTGGCCTGTGGAATTGGCAGGAACTGGAACACGCTGTCGTACACATCAATCCAGAGCATCCTAAACATGCCCAATGGGTGAAACYTCTGGTGAGTATGCAGGCCATGGAGGAACTGGGACATTTTCAGCTTCCAGGAATTGTGTACAGATCCTTGAGATATGAGGTGATGGCGGCGGAAACGCTGACATCTGTTCACAACGTTGACATCAGCAAACCGCTCGCCCACACAACGCCATACACGCYGTCTGCGGTTGTGAGGCCGSTTGGACATACTGCCAAATTCATTAAAACGACATTGGAGGCAGCTTATGTTAAATTAATATTAAATTATCTGGCAACAGCTCTGGTGGGCATAACTGCAGTCAGCATGTCAATTGCATGCTCCCTCGAAACTCGAGACATCTGTGGCATTTTGTATTGTGACAAAACTGCACATTTTAGAGTGGCCTTTTATTGTCCCCATCACAAGGTGTTTGTGCACAAAATCTGAGAGAATCCTTGGGATCTTTTATTTCAGCTCATGAAACATGCGACCAACTCTTCACATGTTGTGTTTATATTTTTGTTCAGTGTAATTTGATTGGTTTGGTTCCCAACCTTCCATATACTAAACAATGGGGACGAGCACCTCCCCATCCACATCGAGGGGGCTGAAGTGGAGRTTCAAGTTCCTTGGTGTCCAAATCACTAAGGACTTAAAATGGCCCTCATACGCGCATATTCGTGAAGAAGGCGCAATAGCGCCTCTTCCGCCTCAGGAGGTTGAAAAGGTTTGGCCTGGGCTACATCTGAGTTGATCCTTCTATTTTARAAWWWTTTTTGCACTGTCTCTATGCACCCTCACAGGACTCTACACACTGACAATCCAACACACACACGCACTTCACTTGCTCACACACACATAACACGCACACACATTTATACTGACTCTACACTCATGCACACACTCATATACTATCATCATATACGCTGCTGCTACTCTGTTTATCATATATCCTGATGCCTAGTCACCATAACCCTATACATATCTACCTCTATCACTCCAGTATKCCTGTCACCTTAACCCTGTACATATCTACCTCTATCACTCCAGTATCCCTGCACATTGTAAATATGGTACTGGAACTGACCCTGTATATAGTATGCTTACTTACTTT
>NC_036848.1:47370398-47413388 GCF_002910315.2 Salvelinus sp. IW2-2015
ATGTGACATCAGAACTTGAAACACACAGCATGGACGTACACTACCGTTCAAAAGTTTGGGGTCACTTTGAAATTTCCTTGTTTTTGAAAGAAAATCATTTTTTTTGTCCATTAAAATAACATCAAATTGATCAGAAATACAGTGTAGACATTGTTAATGTTGTAAATGAAGAGGCGACGCAGGGGTGCTGGCCTACTAGGCAGAGTTGCAAAGAAAAAGCCATATCTCAGACTGGCCAATAAAAAGAAAAGATGGGCAAAAGAACACAGACACTGGACAGAGGAACTCTGCCTAGTAGGCCAGCATCCCTGCGTCGCCTCTTCATCTACAACATTAACAATGTCTACACTGTATTTCTCATCAATTTTATGTTATTTTAATGGACAAAAATATATWTTTTCTTTCAAAAACAAGGACATTTCTAAGTGACCCCAAACTTTGAACAGTAGTGTATGGACATGCATAAACACGCACGCACGCATAAACACGCACAAACACGCACAAACACGCACAAACACGCACAAACAAGCACACAGGTCGTGTACTGTTTGAGAGAGGGGCTGGCCTTTCAAATTCCCAGTGGTGTTTAGAGCTAAATGCTTCAAATAGCCCCTGTCCAGTGGCCTCTGAGTGAACCTACCTCCAGGGACCAGTCAGCCACAGGCCAGTGTCCCCACATTCAGCTGCAGCCCAGCACTCCAACACTAAAGGACTTAAATGGAGTTGTTGCAAAACATTAAACATAACTAGTGTTTGTTGTGTGAACTCTTGGAATTCTAAATGCCCTTTAAGTGAGTAGGGAAATAAAAAGTTGTAATCCCTGGTAGCCATTAGGACCTTCATTAAACAACAACGTAGACTAGTTTAGAGGTCTTTCCACTAGATCTTGTCAAACAGAGACTGTATTATTGTGGGAGACGGAGACAGAGCCTGYGTCCCAAATGGCACCTTCTTCCTTATACAGTATAGTACACTACTATAAGACCTGGTCAAAAGTAGTGCACTATATAGGGAATAGGGTGCCATTTGGAATGGAACCACTTCCCAAACCCAGAGTCAGGAACAGAACTATGCCTGGCTGGATTCTGAGAAAGAGCAGCAGGACTCACATCACAACCCCCTTTATATTAGGAAACAGTGGAGGTCATTGGTAAGCCTTCTTTGGCCCAAGCTTTTATCAGGCAGTTATTAATGTTTGCCATACCACCCCACCTCAACCCCTGCATCCCAAGCCTCCCAGTCCCCCCCCTAGCCCTAGTTTCAGGCTCCTACCTCACCCCAACCTTTCAAACCCAGCWCCCCAACCCTACATAGTCCACTACTCCAGCCTCCCAACCCAGCTCACACTCCCTCCCAGTGATGCTGTTAACTCCTGTATTTATAGAACACAGGAGTTACTGAGCTCCAACTGAAACTGAGACCTACTGGGCGTTAACAGACTGTTGCCTTTAATTGTGTGAATGGAATGGACCCACACAACAACTGGTCCTTACATACAGGTACCGGTCACAGACACACACTAACACACATACACACCGAGGGCACACACACCGGTCACAGCGCTGGACACACACACATGAGAGACAGCATGGCAACAGGTCACTCTATAGTGAAAGGCTGCCATTGTATGAACCAACACTCGTTTGTACTCAGACGCCTCAGGGAGGGTCTGTTTCATTCAATTGTGCCCTTTCACATCGGACGGAACACAAGCACTGATGGAGAATGGGTTTATGTTCTATAGAATGAGTTTATTCTATAGAATAGTTTCTGTTCTATAGAATGAGTTTCTGTTCTATAGAATGAGCTGTTCTGTTCTTTAGAATGAGTTTCTGTTTCTTTAGAATGAGTTCTGTTCTATAGAATGAGTTTTCGTTTTCCTTTAGAATGAGTTTCTGTTCTATAGAATGAGTTTCTTGTTTAGATGAGTTTCTGTTCTTTAGAATGAGTTTCTTTTCTTTAGAATGAGTTTTCTGTTCTAGAATGAGTTTCTGTTCTTTAAATGAGTTTCTGTTCTTTGGAATGAGTTTCAGTTCTATAGAATGAGTTTTGTTCTTTAGAATGAGTTTCTGTTCTATAGAATGAGTTTCTGTTCTATAGAATGAGTTCTGTTCTTAAAGGTTCATGTTTAGAATAGTTTCTGTTCTTTAGAATGAGTTTTCTGTTCTTTGAATGAGTTTCTGTTCTTTAGAATGAGTTGTTCTATAGAATTGCGTTTCTGTTCTTTAGAATGAGTTTTCTGTTCCTTTAGAATGAGTTTCTGTTCTTTAGAATGAGTTTCGTTCTATAGAATGAGTTTCTGATTCTTTAGAATGAGTTTCTGTTCTTTAGAATGAGTTTCTGTTCTTTAGATGAGTTTCTGTTCTTTAGAATGATTTCTGCATTCTTTAGAATGAGTTTCTGTTCTTTAAGAAATGAGTTCTGTTCTTTAGAATGAGTGCTTGTTCTAGAATGAGTTTCTGTTCTTAGAATGAGTTTCTCTGTTCTATAGAATGAGTTTCTGTTCTTTGAGATGAGTTTTCTGTCTTATAGAATGTTTCTTCTATGAATGGTTTCTGTTCTTATAGAATGAGTTCTGTTCTAGAATGTTCTGTTTATAGAATGAGTTTCTGTTCTTTAGAATGAGTTTCTGTTCTTAGAATGACGTTTCTGTTCTATAGAGAGTTTCTTTCTTAGAATGAGGGTTTCTGTTCTATAGAATGAGTTTCTGTTCTTATAAGATGAGTTTCTGTTCTTTAGAATGTAGTTTCTGTTCTATTAGAATAGTTTCTGTTCTTCTTAGAATGATCTGTTCTTTAGAATGGATTTATTAATTTTCTGTTCTTTAGAATGAGTTTCTGTTCTTTAGAATGAGTTTCTGTTCTTTAGAATGAAGTTTCTGTTCTTTAGAATGAGTTTCTTTTCTTTAGAATGAGTTTCTTTCTTTAGAAGAGTTATCAGTTCTATAGAATGAGTTTTGTTCTATAGAATGATTTTGATTTCTGATAGTTTTCTGTTCTATAGAATGAGTTTCTGTTCTTTAGAATGAGTTTCTGTTCTTTAGAATGAGTTCTGTTCTTTAGAATAGTTTTCTTTCTTAGAATGTAGTTTTTTTAGAATGAGTGTTCGTTTTCGAATGAGTTCGTTCTTAGAATGAGTTTCTGTTCTATAGAATGAGTTTCTGTTCTTTAGAATGATGTTTCTGTTCTATAGAATGAGTTTCTGTTCTTAAGAATGAAGTTTCTGTCTTTAGAATGAGTTTCTGTTCTTTAGAATGAGTTTCTCTTTCTAAGAATGAGTTTTCTGTTCTTTAGAAGAGTCTCGTTCTATAGAATGAGTTTCTTTCTTTAGAATGAGTTTATGTTCTCTTAGAATGAGTTTCGTTCTATAGAATGAGTTTTCAGTTCTATAGAATGAGTTTCTGTTCTTTAGAATGAGTTTGTTCTAAGAATGAGTTTTGTTCTTTTAGAATGAGTTTCTGTTCTATAGAATGAGTTTCTGTTCTTATGAGTTCTTTTAGAATGATTTCTGTTCTTTAGAATGAGTTTCTGTTCTTTAGAATGAGTTTCTGTTCATAATGAGTTTCTGTTCTATAGATGGTTCTTTCTTTAGAATGAGTTTCTGTTCTTTAGAATGAGTTTCAGTTCTATAGAACTGATAGTTTCTGTTCTATAGAATGGTTTCTGTTCTTAGAATGAGTTTGTATGTCTTAGAATGAGTTTGTTCTATAAATGAGGGTTCAGTTCTTGAATGAGTTTCTTGTTCTTAGGAATTGAGTTTCTGTTCTATAGTGAATGAGTTTGTTCTTTAGAATGATGCTGTTCTATAGAATGAGTTCTGTTCTATAGAATGATTTCTTTCTTAGAAGAGTTTGGTTTTACTAGATAGTTCTGTTCTTAGAGTATCTCTGATTAGATAGTTCGTTCTACTAGAATGGAGTTTCTGTTCTATAGAATGAGTTATGTTCTTTTAGAATGAGTTTCGTTCATAGAATGAGTTTTCTTCTATAGACATGAGTTTCTGTCTTTAGAATGATGTTTTCTTGCTGAGTTCTTTAGAAATGAAGTTTCTGTTCTATAGAATGAGTTTTTTCATGATTCTTATAGAACTGAGTTTCTGTTCTATAGAATGATTCCCTGCTTCTATAGAATAGTTCTGTTCTTTAGAATGAGTTTCTGTTCTTAGAATGAGTTTCTGTTCTTTAGAATGATTTTCTATAGAATGAGTTTCTGTTCTTTAGAATGAGTTCTGTTCTATAGAATGAGTTTCTGTTCTACTAGAATAGTTGTCTGTTCTCTGAATGAGTTTCTGTTCTTTAGAATGAGTCTTCTGTTCTATCAGAATGAGTTTCTGTTCTTTAGAATAGAGTTTGTTCTATGTTTCCGTTCTTAGACATTGAGTACTTCTGTTCTTTAGAATGAGTTCTGTTCTCATATAGAATGAGTTTGTGTTCATATAGAATGAGTTTCTGTTCTTTAGAATGAGTCTGTTCTTGGATATTGTTCTGTTCTTTAGAATGAGTTTTTCTATAGAATGAGTTTCGTTCTATAGATGAATGAGTGTTGTTCTTTAGAATGAGTTTCAGTTCTATAGAATGAGGTTTCTGTTCTTAGAATGAGTTTCTGTTCATATAGAATGAGTTTCTGTTTTCTATAGAATGCGTTTCTTTCTTTAGAATGAGTTTCTGTTCTATAGAACGCTTAGAGTTTCTGTTCTTTAGAATGAGTTCTGTTCTTATGAATGAGTTTCTGTTCTATCAGAAGTGAGCTTTTTGTCTTTTAGACTGATTTCTGTTCTATAGAATGAGTGTCTGTTCTTTGAATGGTCTGTTTGATGGTTCTAGTTTAGAATGAGTTTCTGAGCTTTATGTTCGTTTAGAATGAGTTTCTTGTTCTATAGAATTGATTTCGTTTCTTGAATGAGTTGTTCTATAGAATGAGTTTCTGTTCTTTAGAATGAGTTTCTGTTCTTTAGAATGAGTTTCTGTTCTTTAGAACATATTATTAGAATAAAAAGTTACGACAGTCATCAAGGAAAGCTTCAACTCATAAATACACAGTCATAAAACAGAGAGTTTAAAGATTTGGAGGAGTTCATGTGACATACTGGAGGTTCATTCACGTTTATCCCCAGAGAGAGATAGAAAGGAAGAGAGAGGAAGAGAGAAAGAGACAGTTTGAGTGAGTGAGAGGGAGGATACATGGCCAATAAACCAGGGTCCATGTCCCCTAGCTCAACATCAGGCACTACTCTGTGACTAGTTGTCACTTGGATTTTTGTCACTGAAACTACCTTTCTTGGTCATCTGACAACTTGATCTACCATCCAGTTGTTTACAATATAGGCCTACTTACAATATACACTGAAACAAAAACATAAACGCAACATGCGACAATTTCAACTATTTTACTGAGTTACGTTCATATAAGGAAATCAGTCAATTGAAATAAATAATTAGGCCCTTATCTATAGAATTCACATGACTGGGCATGGCTCCTATAACTATAAACTACTAATTTGACTATGTTTCATAGATTTCAATCAACCTGGGAGCAATTTCCAGCAGTATAGCATTGTCTTGCATTTATTTTTGTTTTCAGTTTGATAACACTGGACAAAATGACTACTTAGGATACTGACAATTTGCTACTCTTTACTGTTATTTTAAGGATTGTTATACCCGCGAACTATTTACCCACACAGGCACAGCAGCCTAAGTGTCACGCTCTGACCGTAGATTGCTTTGTATGTTTCTATTTTCTGTTTGGTCAGGGTGTGATGTGGTGTGGCATTCTATTTTGTATGTCTATGTTTTCTATTTCTATTGTGTTTGGCCTGGTATGGTTCCCAATCAGAGGCAGCTGTCAATCGTTGTTCTGATTAGAACCATACTTAGTAGCCTGTTTTCCCACTTTAGTTGTGGTGTGTATTTTGTTTAGTTTTTTTGTTCACCTTGCAGAACTGTTCGTTTTGTCGTTTTGTTGTTTTGTTCGAGTGTTCATATTTATAAAAGTATTATGAATACTTATCACGCTGCACTTTGGTCCTCTTCTCCTTTCCCGCACGACAATCGTGACACTAAGCCCGGGAACTTCTCTCACACATTCACTCACATGCAGTGCGGATTTAGTATAGGCGACATGGGCAGCCGCTCAGGGCGCATCTTACCAGGCGTCACGGGCACCCGCCACAAAAAATCGAAATGTGACATTGCCCGATCTGTTTTCTATCGCTCATTTGCACATCACCGTCAATGATATCAGGTCACCGTGTGGGACTGTGGGTCAATTAACCTTGTCGGAGTAGCGCCCTTGATTCTAGTTTGTGAGCTAGGCAGGCTACTGCCTGCAAAAGCTCCCTCTCAGAAGTACAAGAGGGGAGGGGGCGGGGTAGGTTGACCTCAGCTCCCACTGGAAGCCCGGAGTAGGGGGAGCAGGGAATCTATCAAATAGCACACCTCTAACTTTGTTACAGTACTAACGCAATTAGTAAAATCCGTCACACTACGAAATGCTACAAATAAACCACAATTCATTCATAATACTTTGATTACATAGTTTCATAGACATATTGTTGGGGGGGGGGGGTTCGCCCAGGGAACCATACAAGCTAGAACCCCACTGCTCATCAACAAACTAGCCAGCAAGATGGCAGGACCCCAAGCCTCCCTTCATGTTCTCACTCTCCCCGTCACAGTGGGTGCGGGGAATGATGTCAGCCTTTTCAAAGCTCTGACTGACTACACACACACACACACACACACACACACACACACACACACACCACACACACACACACACACACACACACACACACACACACACACACCACACACACACACACACACACACACACACACACACCACACACACACCACACACCACCACACACACACACACACACACACACACCACACACACACACACACACCTTCCTTTAACCTTTAAAGGCAGAGCAAGAGAGTGCATGTTTGAGTTGATATATTATTTATTTCCTGTCTACAATTGAGCTTGTTTCTAATGAATAGTAGTAACTGAAGGTTTCAATTCAAATACAGCTTTACGAGACGGTTTTCCAGACCAGATTAAGCATAATATAGACCTGGACAAAAAAAATCATGCTTAATGGAGATTCAACATTGAAAGCACTTCCTATTCCAGGAGTAGCCTTAATATTGGTTAAAACAAACAGCCATACAAGAACAGCTGGAGAAACTGAAGAAGTAAATATCTCCACGGTGATCTTGTGAATGGGGTTAGTGGAAATAAACTTTGAGTGATTCATGGGACTCACTCCCTCTGAGGTGCTAAAGAAGGTCGACACTATTTGAAATATCTCATGCCAAGTATTTCCGTTAACAACTCACACATATGGGGGACATACGTTAGTTAAGCATCTTATCTGGCTTCGTCTTCACATTGCCTCCCAGAGGAGTGAGGCAAGAGTCAGACCATCCCTGACCTGGCCCAGGCCAGTTTTAAGTTCTTTACCAGATATCTACTACTGGCCAGACCTGGGTTCAAATACTATTTTAAATATTTTAAGTACTTTCAGCATTTCCTTCAGCCTGCCTCAGTATGCCAGATGTGAGGGATTTGCACCTTTTTAACATGTCTATTGGTTCCATCAGCCAGGCAAGCTCAATCAAGCCAAACTAAATTATTTTAAATGATTTCAAATAGTATTTGAAGCCAGGTCTGCTACAGGTTACTGGTGAGGCTAGGACAGGCTTCAGCTGGTCCCAATCCTCATATGGAACCAATATAATAGTCTCTAAAGGAAAGGACATGATTGGTGGGGAAGCTTGAAGGGATAATAGTGTGGTAGTGGTGGACGAGAAGGAAGAGAAGGAGATTGACAATAATCATACCATTCAACATCAGCCACCGAACATTTCTTCCTTCCAGATATTAGTTTGAATGTTATTACCTTTTCAATGTTATAAGTTATATTAGGCACCAGCCTTGGCACAGACCCTTACTCTACCCTTCTACTTCAGTAGACTCAGCCAGGAGAGAATAGCTGAGTCTACTCTGGCATGGTGTTAGATGAAGTAGAGGTGGAAACATTTCTCAGATCACACTCCAGGTTAACGCACCAACTTGAACCCCATAATAATTCACGGGTGGGTTCTCATTCTTGATGCATGACTCTGTGTACAGAAGCACTTTGTTTTCACCAAACAAATCATACTGACGAACAACGGATTTTTCACTGGATAGATGTCATGCCGACACACACACACACACACACTCCTGTCGAAATGCGATGCCATCCCATTTTATCTGGTATTTCCAGTGCTTATCTTTATAGCTGTTAGGTTTAATGTCCCTACATGACATTTAATTACCCTAGTGTACATAATGGCTAATGTTACTGTACATGACAGGTCATCTTTTAAATGATGATGACGACAAGAAAACTACCATACTCCATACTCATAGATCAATAGTTCAAATGAAAAGCAATAGTTTCTCTCAAGTTGATATGCACGTTTCTCCTCCTTTCAAACACTGGGCTTTTGTGTCTGTGATATTTGTTGTGATAACAAGAAGCATTAAAGAGAAATATAAGATAAGTTCTGGCCTCTAGTTGATGTTAAATATCATGGGTGCTGCTGTAACTGTTTTACCATAGCAAGATAAACAGGACAAAACTCTGTCCCAAATGGCACCCGATTCCCTACAGTTGTAGGATCTTAATTTGKTCACTCTTCTGTTGCTGAGAATTTGGAAACMTGTAGTGTATTCAAGGTTTAAAAATGCTTCCAAAGTTTGTAATTTAGCCTTTAAAATGTCAGACTTGATTTACTTCAACGAAAAATGTATCAACCCCTACAAACACGTTCCATTAACAATAATCCACATAATAATTCACATTTCCTGTTGCTGCAAGATTATTATCCTGCTGCTGCAGTATTATTTTCCTGCTGTAGAAAACTGGATCGAATTAAGATCCTACAGCTGTATCCAGTGAACTTCTTTTGACCAGAGCCCTATTGGCCATGGTCAAAAGTACTGGGGTACTAATGGGGTACTATTTGGGACCTATCCTCTGCCTGASTGAAGAAGGGAATTAGAAGGGAACATTGGAAGTGAGCACTTTACAGCTGGGTTTCTTAAATGATGGGTTGGGACCCAAAGTGTGCCCTGGACATAGAGGAGGGTTGTGAGTTATGAGAACACATCTATAATCACACACCCGTAGGGAGGATGATTTGGGTCACGGGAGGCAGTCAATGTTTCATTGGGGTCCTGAACTGAAAAGGTTTGAAGAGCAACTTTCATGAAAAAAATGTGTTAATTGAAAACCAGATGTTTTAAGCTTAGTTATAGTTAAACACGTAAATTCTGGTCTTCGTTTTGACAGTTGTTGAAAAGTGAATATATTTTAGTTGTAAATGTAGCTCTTTTTGCCCCTAGTGGTTCAACTACCATTGAAATCGTGATGTAGAGGCCCACAGATTTCTAACTCTGAAAAGTGAAAGCATACCTGTGAGAGGGGTCCCCCTGGGAGTAGTTGTAGGTTTGTATACAGTACCAAAGACCAATCTGTGAGTTCATTTGACCATTGGAAAAAGAGCTACTGCGTAAATACTGCAATGCGGGTTGGATTGAATTGAGCCCCTAATTTTCATTTTCAAGGTGATGATTGAACTTTTCTTCCCAACACAATACGTAATACATGTGAGTCCACATTTCAAATATTTATTTTGCACCCAATGGGGGAATAGTGGCAATAGGAACGCGGCACCTTACACTGTGGTTAACTATTTCCAGCTTGTATTCAGTGGCTGACTGGCGATGATGATTGTTGATTTGATGTGTCTGAGTGGGCTTCTTAGGGGTTGTTGTAGTGATCGGAGAGTGGGGAATTGTGTGTGTTGTTGGTGTGTGTGGGTATATGGGGGGTGTTGGGTGGTGGTTGTGGTTGAGTGTGTGGTTGGGTTTGTTGTGGGGTTGTGTGGTGGATTTTGTGTTTGTGTGGGTTGGTTGTGAGTGGTGTGTGGGGCGGGGGTGTGTGGGTGGTGGTTGTTTTTGGTTCGTAGGGTTTTGGTAGTAGTTTGTGGGTGGGCGTTTTATCGGGTGGATGGTGTGTGTTCCATATTTGAGTAATTGGCTCGCAATGCATATCATTTATTACAGAGCGTGCCAGTGGACTTCTGGTAAGTATGCTTTAGTGAGAAAGTGTTGGGATCAAGGTATCTAACTACAGTGGTGGTGGCGAGAGACGCTACTCGCAGAAATAAAATGTACATAGAATTTACCTGCCCCACTCACAACTTCTCACCTGAATGCATTGGTTGTATTTTTATGTGAAGGGGTTGGGCAAAGGCTGAAATTGGGGCTGAGAGTTACCCTTTAAGAACCCCTGCTTTAGAGGAATATAACTTCAACAGCAGGAACATGTACCATATATGTATGTATGTATGTACCATATATATGTATGTATGTATGTATGTATGTATGTATGTATGTATGTATGTATGTGTGTATGTGTGTATGTGTGTGTGTGTGTGTGTGTGTGTGTGTGTGTGTGTGTGTGTGTGTGTTCAACAGGAAATGTGAACCATCTATGAAGTTGTCCCAGGAGGCTAGTCCAGCATACAGAACTATCTACCTCCCACTCTTGACACAACAACACATAACATTCCGTCACAACACACAAACGTATGCATGCAAGTACGCGCACAAACTCCTTTCGAAATCCGAGCATAGAAATCCTCCCCCCACAAACATTGCACATCACTAAGCAACCTACCTAACACTACCCTCTCTAAAGCAACAGCCCCTGGGCTCATCACAGCAGTGGTTCCCATTAGGGACTATTGTATGGTTGCATCCCAAACGGCACCCTACAAATGAAATGCTTGTGCTTCTAGCTCCGACAGTGCAGTAATATCTAACAAGTAATATCTAACAAATTACACAACATATACCCAATACACACAAATCTAAGTAGGAATGAATTAAGACTATATACACATATGGACGAGCGATGTCAGAGCAGAACAGACTAAGATACAGTAGAATAGTATAGAATACAGTATATACATATGAGATGAGTAATYCAAGATATGTAAACATTATTAAGTGACTAAGATACCGTAGAAGTATAGAAAACAGTATACACATATGAGACGAGTAATGCAAGATATGTAAACATTATTAAAGTGACTAGTGTTCCATTCCTTAAAGTGGCCAGTGATTTCAAGTCTATGTATATAGGGCAGCAGCCTCTAATGTACTAGTGATGGTTATTTAACAGTCTGATGGCCTTGAGATTGAAAAGCAMCTTCTGTCTCTCGGTCCCAGCTTTGATGCACCTGTACTGACCTCGCCTTCTGGATGATAGCGTAGTGAACAGGCAGTGGCTTGGGTGGTTGATATCCTTGATGATCATTTTGGCCTTCCTGTGACATCGGGTGCTGTAGGTGTCCTGGAGGGCGGGTAGTTTGCCCCCGGTAATGCGTTGGGCAGACCGCAGCACCCTCTGGAGAGCCTTGCGGTTGCGGGCGGTGCAGTTGCCGTACCAGACGGTGATACAGCCTGACAGGATGCTTTCAATTGTGCATCTGTAAAAGTTTGTGAGGGTTTTAGGTGACAAGCCACATTTCTTTAGCCTCCTGAGGTTGAAGAGGCTCTGTTGTGCCTTCTTCACCACACTGTCTGTGTGGGTGTTCCATTTCAGTTTGTCAGTGATGTATACGCCAAGGAACTTGAAGCTTTCCACCTTCTCTACTGCGGTCCCGTCGATGTAGATAGCAAAGGGTGCACCCCCCTTTTTCCTGAAGTCCACGATCATCTCCTTTGTTTTGTTGATGTTGAATGAGGTTGTTTTCCAAGCACTAGACTCCCAGAGCCCTCACCTCCTCCCTGTAGGCTGTCGCATCATCGTTGGTAATCAAATTTACTACTGTTGTTGTGTCTGCAAACTTGATGATTGAGTTGGAGGTGTGCTTGGCCACACAGTCATGGGTGAACGGAGAGTACAGGAGGGGGCTGAGCACGCACCCTTGTGGGGCTCCAGTGTTGAGGATCAGCGGAGTGGAGATGTTTCCTACCTTCACCACCTGGGGGCGGCCAGTCAGGAAGTCCAGGAKCCAGTTGCACTGGAAGGGGTTCAAACCAAAGGCCTCAAGCTTAATGATGAGCTTTTCAGGGTACTATGGTTTTGAATGCTGAGCTATAGTCAAGCATCATCAAGCATTCTTACATATGTATTCCTCTTGTCCAGGTGGGCCAGAGCAGTGTGCAGGGTGATGGTGATTGCATCGTCTGTGGACATACTGTATTGGGGCYMTAAGCAAATTGAAGTGGGTCTAGGGTGTCAGGTAAGGTGGAGGTGATATGATCCTTGACTAGTCTCTCAAAGCACTTCATGATGACAGAAGTGAGTGCTATGGGCGGTAGACATTTAGTTCAGTTACCTTTGCCTTCTTGGGTACAGAAACAATGGTGGCCATCTTGAAGCGTGGAGACAGTAGACTGGGATAGGGAGAGATTGAATATGCCTGTAAACACGCCAGTCAGCTGGTCTGCACATGCTCTGAGGACACGGCTAGGAATGCCGTCTGGGCCAGCAGCCTTGCGAGGGTTAACACGTTTAAATGTTTTACTCACGGCGACCACGGATAAGGAGAGCCCACAGTCCTTGGTAGCGGGCCGCGTCGGTGGCACTGTGTTACCCTCAGAGCGTGCGAAGAATGTGTTTAGCCTGTCCGGAAGCAAGACGTCGGTCTCGGCGACGTGGCTGGTTTTCCTTTTGTAGTCCATGATTGTCTGTAGTCCCTGCCACATACAGTGTCTTGTGTCTGAGATGTTGAATTGCGACTCCACTTTATCTCTATACTGACGTTTAGCTTGTTTGAWTGCCTTGCYGAGMGAATAACTACACTGTTTATATTCTACCATATTCCCAGTCAGCTTGCCATGGTTAAATGCAGTTGTTCGCGCTTTCAGTTTCGCGCAAATGCTGCCATCTATCCATGGTTTCTGGTTAGGGTAGGTTTTAATAGRCACAGTGGGTACTACATCTCCTTTACACTTCCTTATAAATTCAGTCCCCGCTGTCCATGTAATCATATTTAATATTATCAAAAAGGCAAAACTGATCCRAAATCAGCACTCCTTCTGTGGGACGTTTTTTGAATACGGGTCCTGAAGTTCACATGCTCACATACAGTACATGACCTTAATGCTTATGGGCATAAGAGAATAGGAGAGGGAATGGTTTAATTGCTTTCTGAAACAATGGCAGTATGTGTGTGTGTGCATGTAAACACAAATTACAGTAAACCTTTATGAGCTCAGCACACATCATGTAAAAGGCATTCAGGACCTGACCCTGAGACAGTTAAAATACAGCTGGGATTCATAAAGACACACACGCACACACACACTCTACACACACACACACACACACACACGCACACACATTTTCTGCTTCAAACACACTAAAACCTTCCCTGTTTTTAATATTTGTACATTCTGTCAACAAATTAAGAGCTTTAGATATTCATCCCAATGTAGATATCTAACTACAAGGTTGTCATGGAAGTGAAAACATTCAACACACAGTGAGCCTCGAGAACAAACCAACTACAAAGGAATAGCTCAACACAGCTGTACATCTTCACTAACACACAAAACAAACAGTTCCCTAACACTGTAAGCTGCAGTTTTATTTTTTTAAGTCACTACAGATGTAAGATGTACATTTGATCACTCTTTTGTTGCTGAGATTTTTCCTGCTCAGAAGGAAATGCAAACTTGCAGTGTATTTGAGGTTTAAAAAGACTTCTAAGGTTTAACATTTCCARTTTAAAATGTCAGACTTGATTTGCGGTAATGAAAAATGAATCAACCCCTGCTAAAAATTACAATTTATTATAATCCACATTTCCTGTTGCTGCAGGATTATTTTCCTGCTGTAGCAAATTGGCTCAAATTAGGATCCTACYTCTGTACATAACATGCCTGTTTGATGTTTGGCG
Organism: Salvelinus sp. IW2-2015; assembly: GCF_002910315.2. Lineage (NCBI taxonomy): Eukaryota > Metazoa > Chordata > Actinopteri > Salmoniformes > Salmonidae > Salvelinus > Salvelinus sp. IW2-2015. The sequence goes on from NC_036848.1 coordinate 47,384,374, forward strand.
AATTAAGTCCAAAACTATTTCCTCTTTTATTATGTCATCCACTTTGGGACGACTTCCCATTTTTCACGCTCCTAGCAATTCACCAAGTGTGGACTGAGAGCGCCTTAAAAGACTGAAATATGAGGGAATTGTGGAACTTTTAAGARGAAACAGAGAGCTTCTTAATTAAAAAAAGTGTTCCACTGCTGCTTCCCCATTCTCAGAATTCCAGAATCCCTGAGAATTCCAAAATTCCCAGTGCCTGCCAATCACCTTGTTCACCTATCCCCTATCCCCAGGGAAGACCCTGGCAGGCCTTCCGTGTTACTGGGTCCCACTGCCTTCACAGTGTGGAGTCACGTTAAGGACACACACAAAGCAGAACAACTGTAGCTTCTAGTGCTGCTGAAGAAAATGAGGATTCAGAGCCATTCCTTTTATGGAAGCAACATACGCGCGTACGTGTGCAAGTTTGTGTGTGTGTGTGTGTGTGTATGGGGGCTGCGGCCTGCTGAAGCATGGCTTCAATCACTTTCTCGGCAGCCACTCTACACAGGAAGTTCATTTGCAGCTAAACCAGAGATGCTGGGGTATCTAATMTCCTGCTTAGAAGAAATACTGTACCGTCATACAGTGGCTCCAGTATGAACAAAGTTGGAGGTAGTTTCACCAGCCAATGCTAACTAGCATTCGCACATTGACTGGAATTCTATGTTTATCTTTTATTTATTTTTATTTATTTAACTAGGCAAGTCAGTTAAGAACAAATTTGTATTTATAATGACAGCCTAGYAACAGGGGAAGAACAGCCTAGGAACAAGGTCCCTGCCTTGTTCAGGGGCAAAATGACAGATTTTTACCTTGTCAGCTCGGGGATTTGATCTAGCAACCTTACGGTTACTGGCCCAACGCTTTAACCACTAGGCTACCTGCCGCCCCTACTTATCTACTAGCATGCTAGCAGATACCCATAGCCCTAAAGTCATTGCGCTAACGCTAGTTAGCATTGGCTTGCGAAGCGACCTCTAACTTTGTTCATAGTGGACACAGAGACATAAAAATGGTATCCAGGAGTTCATCGGACTCTGGGGAAGTAGATAAAGGGTTAGGGTTAGTAATCGCCAAAATCCCAAAATATCCCTTAAAGTCTGGGAGGTGCTAGTGTTTATGTTGATCAAAAAACAATTCTTACAATGCACGATAACATTAGAATGCTTTTTATACCCGTAGGCTTTAAAACAATAAGTGTACTCAAATTCTATATCAACAGTAGCTAATGACGTTCTTTGTTGCTGTTTTTACATGACAACAAGAGTTTGAAGACTTCCTGTTTTTGAGAAATGAACTTCCTGTGACATCTTGATAATGATTTACCGAAACATAAACAGGAAGCTTTTGATTTCCACTTGTCTGAGTCTGGTCTGATTGGACAAATAATCATTTTTACAAACCAAAGCACTCTGGGAAAAACAAAAATATTATTTAGAATTAAATATTATTTAGAAATGATCTCCTGCACTTCGAGAGCATCCTGATTGGTTGCATCACTGCCTGGTATGGCAACTGCTCGGCCTCCGACTTCAAGGCACTACAGAGGGTAGTGCGTACGGCCCAGTACATAACTGGGGCCAAGCTTCCTGTTATCCAGGACCTCTATACCAGGCGGTGTCAAAGGAAGGCCCTAAAAATTGTCAAAGACTCCAGCCACCCTAGTCAGAGACTGTTCTCTCTGCTACTGCACGGTAAGCGGTACCGGAGTGCCAAGTCTAGGTCCAAAAGGCTTCTTAACAGCTTCTACCCCCAAGTCATAAGAATCCTGAACAGCTAATCAAAGGGCTAACCAGACCCCTCTTTTACGCTGCTGCTACTCTCTGTTTATAATCTATGCATAGTCTCTACCTACATGTACATCTAACTCTACCTACATGTATATATGACCTTAATTACCGAAAACGAACCCCTGCCTTCGCACATTGACTCTGTACCGCACCCCCTGTATATAACCTTGCTTGTTATTTTACTGCTGCTGTTTAATTATTTGTTTTATTTTCTATTTTTTACTTAACATATATTTGTATTTATTTTCTTAAAGCATTGTTGGTTAAGGGCTTGTAAGTAAGCATTTCACTGTAAGGCCTGTTGTATCCAGCGCATGTGACAAATAAATGTGATTTGATAACACACATATGATGTCCTGGCTCGGCTCGGAGAAAGGCTGTATCACAACCGGCCGTGATTGGGAGTCCCATAGGGCGGCGCACAGTTGGCCCAGCGTCGTCCAGCTTTGGCCGGTGTAGGCCGTCATTGTACAGTAAATAAGAATTTGTTCCTAACTGACTTGCCTAGTTAAATAAAGGTAAAAAAAAAAAGAAAAAAAAAAAAGGATGAGTCCCAATGTAAAACATTCAGCACCTTTGTGACCATCTGTTTACCGTAACCATTTGTTCAGAAACTATAGGCTATACTCCGTTCTACTAACGTTTTAATGGCCCGAACTCTAATCACAGCCTGTAATCAGAGAACACACATCTGATCCTGTCCTAGTCAAGAGGGGAAGAAGAGAACAGGTGTGATCTCATGTTGTCCATAGTATCAATATTTGTATTTTATTTAGGCAAGTCAGTTAAGAACAAATTCTTATTTACAATGACGTCCTACCCCGGCCAAACCCACCCCTAACCAATGGGACTCCCGATCACGGCCGGTTGTGATACAGCCCGGGATTGAACCAGGGTCTGTAGTGACGCCTCTAGCACTGAGTTGCAGTGCCTTAGACCGCTGCGCCACTCGGGAGCCTACCAACTAACCTACGTTTTCTGATGAAGGACATTGACGTAGATAATAAACAATGTTCTATATCTATGGCTAAAAAGTCATGTTTTTCATAAATAAATCATCAGCTTTTAATTGTGAGTGAGAGCTACAGTTATTTTTTACTCCAAACTGCTCCCCATAGCCAACATTTCGTTGAGAAGATTTCCTTCCTTTCTACGTCACTTGAGTTTCCTTTTCAGTGGTTAGAGGGAAACATAGTGGGCAGAGAGTCTTCACTCCGGTCAGAGTTGGCCACCACATACTGCGTGTGTGTGTGGTGAGATTAAGTGGCAGCTATCTAGCCAGTACAAGAGCCATCCAGGAAACCTTTTAAATTTAGTGTTCTATTGCAGTGGTTCCCAACCTTTTTTGGTTACCGTACCACCAACTAAATTTTGCTCTGCCCGGAGTAACACTTGAAGTACCCCCTCATGTGCATTTTACCAGTAACCCTATGGTCTCATGTGCATTTTACCAGTAACCCTATGGTCTCATGTGCATTTTACCAGTAACCTTATGGTCTCATGAGCATTTTACAGTAACCCTATGGTCTCCTGAGCTTTTACAGTACCCTATGGTCTCATGTGCATTTTACCAGTAACCCTATGGTCTCATGTGCATTTTACCAGTAACCTTATGGTCTCATGAGCATTTTACCAGTAACCCTATGGTTTCATGTGCATTTTACCAGTAACCCTGTGGTCTCATGAGGCTTTTCAAGTACCCCTGTGGATAGGCCAAGTACCCCCAGGGGTCCGCCTAAACTGGGACTGAGATGAGAACGGCCCATGGATTGTCCCAGTCCCTGCTGTCAAGTCCACATGGGGAAGTCCTCAACAGTATGCTAAACATCTTCTGTCTCTGCACAATCTAGTGCTGTAATATTGCCTAATCCACTCAATTCTGTCCAGACTGATACTTGCAGACAGTGCAGTATATCAAATGATATACTCCAAGAGCAGGATACATTACATTTTTCCTCTTTATTTATTCACGTAGCCCCCCTCTGTTCTGACTACATCCCTCTGACTATACTAGCCTAGCCATTAAGAGAGTTGGGCAAGTAACCAAAAGGTTGCTGGTTCAAATCCCTCAGCCGACACATCTGRCAATGTGCCCTTGAGCAAGGCACTTAACCCTAATTGCTCCTGTAAGTCGCTCTGGATAAGAGCATCTGCTAAATGTAAATGTAATCCCAAATGACTCCCTATATAGTGGACTACTTTTGACCAGAGCCGAATAGAGTGCCATTTGAGAGACAGCCTCAATGCATTTTAATGTTTTTCCATCCTATTGTTTATGACTGCTGCAAGATGAATTGCCTCTCTGAGGACAATGAAGTTTTCTGAATCTGAATAAATAGAGTGGAGCTGCCGTGACTTTCTTTAGAAACCAGCTGGACACTATTACCTTCCTCCTGCCATGTGGATTCATTGTATCAGTTTCCTCTCTATGCTGGTGTGTGTCTATAGCTGTATGTGTGTGCACACGTGTGTGTGTGTTATTGTATCAGCATTCTTGGCCTGCGGTAAATGAAACCAGTTGAATGGCATCGAGGGATTTGAAAATGTCTTACTGCTGCAGAACTGTATAAGGAGGCAAACAAAGCATGCAGTGTGGTTGTGGTGGAAGCGTGTGGCTCTGGCTCTGTCTGCTAACGTGCCAGTGAGGGCTGAGACTCTGGGTCTCAGAGCAGCCAGGTCACTTTTTTTTTTTTTTTCACCTTTATTTAACCAGGTAGGCTAGTTGAGAACAAGTTCTCATTTGCAACTGCGACCTGGCCAAGATAAAGCATAGCAGTGTTGAACAGACAACACAGAGTTACACATGGAGGTAAACAATAAACAAGTCAATAACATGGTAGAAAAAAAGAGATCTATATACAATGTGTGCAAAAGGCATGAGTAGGCAATAAATGAAAATTACAATTTAGCAGATTAACACTGGAGTGATAAATCATCAGATGATCATGTGCAAGAAGAGATACTGGTGTGCAAAAGAGCAGAAAAGTAAATAAATAAAAAGCAGTATGGGGGTGAGGTAGGTAAATTGGTGGGTAGTTTACAGATGGACTATGTACAGCTGCAGCGATCGTTAGCTGCGGATAGCAGATTTTTAAAGTTGTTGGGAGATAAAAGTCTCCAACTTCAGAGATTTTTGCAATTCGTTCAGTCGCAGGCCAAGAGAACTGGAAGGAAAGGCGTCCAAATGAGGTTTTGGCTTTAGGGATGATCAGTGAGATAACACTGCTGGAGCGCGTGCTGCGGGTGGGTGTAGCATCGTGACCAGTGAACTGAGATAAGGCGGCACTTACTAGCATAGCCTTGTAGATGACCTGGAGCCAGTGGGTCTGACGACGAACATGTAGCGAGGCCAGCGACTAAGGCCATACAGGTCGCGATTGGTGGGTCGTATAAGGTGCTTTTAACAAAACGAATTGGCACTGTGATAAACTGCACTCCGTTTAGCTGAGTAGAGTATGGAAGCTATTTTGTAGATGACATCGCCGAGTCGAGGATCGGTAGGATAGTCAGTTTTACTAGGGTAAGTTTGGCGGCGTGAGTGAAGGAGGCTTTGTTGCGGAATAGAAGCCGATTCTTGATTTGATTTTGGATTGGAGATGTTTGATATGAGTCTGGAAGGAGAGTTTGCAGTCTAGCAGACACCTAGGTACTTATAGATGTCCACATATTCTAGGTCGGAACCGTCCAGGGTGGTGATGCTAGTCGGGCGTGCGGGTGGCAGGCAGCGAACGGTTGAAAGGCATGCATTTGGTTTTACTACGGTTTAAGAGCAGTTGGAGGCACGGAAGGAGTGTTGTATGGCATTGAAGCTCGTTTGGAGGTTAGATAGCACAGTGTCCAAGGAAGGGCCGGAAGTATAGTAGGGTGTCGTCTGCGTAGAGGTGGATCAGGGAATCGCCGCAGCAAGAGCAACATCATTGATGTATACAGAGAAAAGAGTCGGCCCGAGAATTGAACCCTGTGGTACCCCCATAGAGACTGCCAGAGGACCGGAAACATGCCCTCCGATTTGACACACTGAACTCTTGTCTGCAAGTAGTTGGTAACCAGGCAAGGCAGTCATTAGAAAAACCGAGGCTACTGAGTTGCCGATAAGAATATGGTGATTGACAGAGTCGAAAGCCTTGGCCAGGTCGTGAAGACGGCTGCACAGTAATGTCTTTTTACGATGGGGTTATGATATCGTTTTAGTACCTTGAGCGTGGCTGAGGTGCACCGTGACGGCTCGGAAACGGGATTGCACAGCGGAGAAGGTACGGTGGGATTCGAGATGGTCAGTGATCTGTTTGTTGACTTGGCTTTCGAACACTTAGATAGGAGGGCAGGATGGATATAGGTCTGTACAGTTTGGGTCCAGGGTGTCTCCCCCTTTGAAGAGGGGATGACCGCGGCAGCTTTCCAATCCTTGGGGATCTCAGATGATACGAAGGAGAGGAGAAGGCTGGTAATAGGGGGTGCGACAATGGCGGCGGACAGTTTCAGAAATAGGGGGTCCAGATTGTCAAGCCAGCTGATTTGTATGGGTCCAGGTTTTCCAGCTCTTTCAGAACATCTGCTATCTGGAAATGGGTAAAGGAGAAGCTGGGGAGGCTTGGGCGAGTAGCAGCGGGGGGGCGGGGCTGTTGGCCAAGGTTGGAGTCGCCAGGAGGAAGGCATGGCCAGCCATTGAGAAATGTTTGTTGAAGTTTTCGATTATACGGACTTATCAGTGGTGACCGTGTGTACCTAGCCTGCAGTGCAGTGGGCAGCTGGGAGGAGGTGTCTTGTTTTCCATGGACTTTACAGTATCCAGAACTTTTTGGAGTTGGAGCTACAGGATGCAAATTTCTGCTTGAAAAAGCTGGCCTTTGCTTTCCTGACTGATTGCGTGTATAGGTTCCTGACTTCTGAACAGTTGCATATGCGGGGCTTTTCGATGCTATTGCAGTTCGCCACAGGATGTTTTTGTGCTGGTCGAGGCAGTCAGGTCTGGAGTGAACCAAGGGTATATCTGTTCTTGGTTCTGCATTTTTTGAACGGAGCATGCTTGTCTAATATGGTGAGGAAGTAACTTTTAAAGAATGACCAGGCATCCTCAACTGACGGATGAGGTCAATATCCTTCCAGGGTACCCGGGCCAGGTCGATTAGAAAGGCCTGTCGCAGAAGTGTTTTAGGGAGCGTTTGACAGTGATGAGGGGTGGTCGTTTGACCGCGGACCCGTGGCGGATACGGCAATGAGGCAGTGATCGCTGAGATCTTGATTGAAGACAGCAGAGGTGTATTTGGAGGGCAGGTTGGTCGGGATAATGTCTATTAGGGTGCCCATGTTTACGGATTTAGGGTTGTACCTGGTGGGTTCCTTGATGATTTGTGTGAGATTGAGGGATCAAGCTTGGATTGTAGGACTGCGGGGTGTTAAGCATATCCCAGTTTAGGTCACCTAACAGAACAAACTCTGAAGCTAGATGGGAGCGATCAATTCACAGATGGTGTCCAGGGACGCTGGAGCTGAGGGGGGTCGGTAGCAGGCGCAACAGTGAGAGACTTATTTCTGGAGAGATACATTTTAAAATTAGAGTTCGAACTGTTTGGGCATAGACCTGGAAAGTATGACAGAATTTGCAGGCTATCTCTGCAGTAGATTGCAACTCCTCCCCTTTGGCAGTTCTATCTTGACGGAAAGTGTTATAGTTGGGTATGGAAATCCCAGAATTTTTGGTGGCCTTCCTAAGCCAGGATTCAGACACGGCAAGGACATCAGGGTTGGCAGAGTGTGCTAAAGCGTTGAGTAAGGCAAACTTAGGGAGGAGGCTTCTGATGTTGACATGCATGAGGCCAAGGCTTTTTCGATCACAGAAGTCACAAATGAGGGTGACTGGGAATGCAGGGCTGGGTTTACCTCCACATCACCGAGGAACAGAGGAGTAGTAGGATGAGGGTGCGGCTAAAGGCTATCAAAACTGGTCGCCTAGAGCGTTGGGACAAAGAATAAAAGGAGCAGATTTATGGGCGTGGTAGATATGATTCTGGGCATAATGTGCAGACAGGGGTATGGTGGGGCACGGGTAAGCGGAGGCAAGCCCAGGTACTGGTGATGATAAGAGAGGTTGTATCTCTGGACATGCTGGTCTCAATGGGTGAGGTCACCGCATGTGTGGGGGTGGGACAAAGGAGGTATCAGAGGTACGGAGAGTGGAACTACGGGGTCCATTGCAAACCAAAACAATGATAATGATAACTAGCCTGAACAACAGTATGCAAGGCATATTGATATTTGAGAGAGACATACAATAAGGCATAAAGGGATTGCAGGTCTTGATTGGAGGAGCTAGCTAAACAACAGGTAAGAAATACAGCAGCATTTACAGGGTGTAGTCTAACACAGCAACAACAGGTAAAAATGGCGACGACTAGGCAGAGAGGGTCGGATTAACTACACACAGATCCTGAGTTAAAGCACAGAGCCGACAGATAAAACACAAATAAACAGAATGGAGTACCGTGAATTAATGGACAGTCAAGCAGGCATCAGCTATGTAGCCAAGTGATCATAGTGTCCAGGGGGCAGCCGTAGATGGAGCAGGGAGGCCTCCACTAAGCTAGCACGCGGCGTTTAAAGTTAGTAGCCCGGGGGGTGGTCTGCTCAGACGGAGGGGGTCTGCTCAGACGTGGTCGTGTCGACAGAGAATCCAAGCCGGATGGCGATGGCGAAAGAGAGGTTGTGAATTGTAGAATTGTGTTTGCTAACTGGTGCTACCTTCGTGGCAGTGGCGCTAGCTGCGCTAGCTGCAAGCTAGCTGTGAGGATCAGAAGTAGTGGCTCAGGGATTACGGCAGGAATCCGGCGTTGTTGTCGAGAGACAGTCCGATGCTGGTAAATTGGTGAGTAATATCCAGGCTAATAACAGGGCTGGTGTCTGTGCAGAAGGTAAAAGCTGCTAGCAGCGGCAAAAAATGGCTAAATTAGCTTGTAGCTGATTTAGACCAGTTGTGATGGATTGGCAGGGCTCTGTGTCGGCAAAAAACTTGAGATCCAAGGCGATATTTGATGTTCTTCCAGGTCCCCAGGATGTCGAAGATGCCTTCAAAACTGGCCTCTAAGGGCAACGGTGAGCACTATTACCATCAAGTAGGCTTGTGGCTTGCTAGGGCATTGTGGATGGGGGATGTGGATGGGCGTAAGCCGTGAGCTCCGGCTCTTGGGTCGCGGGTTCAGTGCTAGGCATTCATTTTTCTTTTTTAACCCTATCCCAAACCTTAACCTTTACCCATTCTGAATGAATGCCTAAACTTAACTGTTGAATCTTGATGTTTATCCTCCCCCTGGACAAACGTAGAATACTGAAGTCAAACCGTGAGTCGCAGAGCTGATGTTCTGGGTCTCAAAGTGTATGTGGCTGGCAGGGGTGTCTCTGGGAGTCAGTCTATCAGTGTTTTAATATTGCTAAAGTACAGAAGTGGAGGGAGCACATAATTTGTCTATGGATAGTTTATAGTGTATTGGTGTGGTGTAATGTTAACAGTGATAMTAATGATGTAGCTGGCGAAACTAAACTGTGTTCCACTTATTACGACTTTGGATGACGTCCCATTTGGCTATGGGAAATGACAGTGTGTGTCTCACGTCCTCAGTAAACATGCCTCTTCCTCTTCCTGGATAGCTTTATTAGGCAGATGACACTACTTCTCAAACTGTCTGTGTGATCACACCAGGTGGTAGGTTTATAGCGTCTGCAATCTAACCATCCTCATATGCACATTTATGTTTCAACAAGCCAATCTCACAGCCCTTMTGTGGTATTCATTCAGTATGTGTCCAGAATCCTTGCCATGGGCCACTGTCCTTTGCGGTCATGAGAAGTGGTGAAGCTAGCTAGCTAGCTAGCGTAGCAGGCTATTAGTTCCATTACATTCTCCAAGGAGGATCTAGAGTACCAGTCAAAAGTTTGAACACACCTACTCATTCAAGGGGTTTTCTTTATTTCTGTACTATTTTCTACATTGTAGAATAATAGTGAAGACATCAAAACTATGAAATAACATGATGGAATCATGTAGTAACCAAAAAAGTGTTGAACAAATCTAAATATATTTAAATCTAAATATATTTATCTTTGTGGAATTTCTTTCCTTCTTTATGAGTTTGAGCCAATCAGTTGTGTTGTGACAAMGTAGGGGTGGTATACAGAAGATAGCCCTATTTGGTAAAAGACTAAGTCCATATTATGGCAAGAACAGCTCAAATAAGACATGAAGGTCAGTCAATATGGAACATTTCAAGAACTTTGAACGTTTCTTCAAGTGCAGTCGCAAAAATCATCAAGAGCTATGATGAAAATGTCTCATGAGGACCGCCACAGGAAAGGAAGACCCAGAGTTACCTCTGCTGCAGAGGATAAGTTCATTAGAGTTAACTGCACCTCAGATTGCAGCCCAAATAAATGCTTCATAGAGTTCAAGTAATAGACACGTCTCAACATCAACTGTTCAGAGGAGACTGTGTGAATCAGGCCTTCATGGTCAAATTACTGCAAAGAAACTACTACTAAAAGACACCAATAAGAAGAAGAGACTTGCTTGGGCCAAGAAACACGAGCAATGGACATTAGACTGGTGGAAATCTGTCCTTTGGTCTGACGAGTCTAAATTTGATAGTTTTGGTTCCAACCGCCGTGTCTTTGTGAGATCAGAATAGGTGAATGGATGATCTCCGCATGTGTGGTTCCCACTGTGAAGCATGGAGGAGGAGGTGTGATGGTGTGGGAGTGTTTTGCTGGTGACACTGTCAGTGATTTATTTAGAATTCAAGGAACACCTAACCAGCATGGCTACCACAGAATTCTGCAGTGATACGCCATCCCATCTGGTTTGCGCTTAGTGGGACTATCATTTGTTTTTCAACAGGACAATAACCCATGAACAGACCTCCAGGCTGTGTAAGGGCTATTTGTCCAAGGAGGAGAGTGTTGGTGCTGCACCAGATGACCTGGCCTCCACAATCACCGACCTCAACCCAATTGATATGGTTTGGGATGCGTTAGACTGCAGAGTGAAGGAAAAGCAGCCAACAAGTGCTCAGCATATGTGGGAACTCCTTCAAGACTGATGGAAAATCTTTCCTCGTGAAGCTGGTTGAGAGAATGCCAAAAGTGTGCAAAGCTGTCATCAAGGCAAAGGGTGGCTACTTTGAAGAATCTCAAATATATTTCGATTTTTTAACACTTTTTTGGTTACTACATGATTCCATATYTGTTATTTCATAGTTTTGATGTCTTCACTATTATTCTACAATGTAGAAAATAGTAAAAATTAAGAAAAACCCTTGAATGAGTAGGTGTCCAAACTTTTGACTGGTACTGTAGACAGAATTTTGATTCATCACATGACATTGATTTTGCGATATGAAGACTTTATTATAAATTAAATGAAACTGTTCCACAAAAATGTGCATAGGAAAATCATAACTGGCAGGCAGATCAGTAGAAATGGTACYATAACTTGACACTCCAAATGGAAAAGGTTGACGACCACTGGTGTAGCCTATTGCCGGCAACTTCAGGAGCGTAATTGCAGAATCTGTGAAGGCCAGCAGCAGTGGGAGGAGGGTAAGGAACAGGTTTTCTTCTGGTTGGGTTATAATGATCTCTGGCTCACTCTTTAGTCATTTGAGTGTCTTCAATTTTAAACGCAGTGTTTAAAGCATCAGACAAGCTTAGTAGCATACATATAGTTGATTTTATTCAAACATAGGGTGTGTCTATATATGGAAAAATACAAGTTTTAAACAGACGACTCTCGGTCGACCAATAATTTTGTTGTTGTTGGGGAGAGCCCTACTTGGCTGGCAGTATTGAATATCCTCTAACAGTGTCCTGGCACCACTGGGTATTTAAAGACCCATCAACCTATTCTGATGTCTGGACCTTGGAGCTTCTTCTGGGGGAAAAGTTGGGTATGAGCACTGGACATTTGTCTGTTAATAGATGTGCCATTTAGCYGACACTTTTATCCAAAGCAACTTACGTTCATACATTTTACGTACGGGTGGTCCCGGGAATCGAACCCAGTATCCTGGCGTTGCAAGCGCCACACTCAACCAACTGAGCTACAGAGGACCAAAAAACTGTAAACAAGTGAAGATGTCATAGTGAGTCATTTTATTTCTATGCATGTTTGGTAGTTGATGGGCATATCACAAAAAGTTAGACTAACTGTCAAAAGTTTAAAAGTACAGTATATGATTTTCCAGCTCCTTGAAGACAACGAGTGCTTAAGCTTTAGTATAATATCCAGATACAAAAAGTAGATGAATACTGAGCCAAACCTGTAAGCTATTTCACGATTCATTTTCAAGGGTGTCTGGTGGTGTACAGTCAGCTCAGATACAATAAACAAAGAGATAATGTGCCAATTGCACGAAAATGCCTGAACGTGAGACTTGAAAATGAAGGGTAGAGAATAATATGGGTGTTTTTCTCTAGCTCTCAGCTCTTGTAATCACTCACTCAAGTATACACAGCCTCCTGGACCCTACTGCTTATTTCACCCACATCATTCAGCACGCACACATGCATCCCCCCCCCCAGTCATTTCAACCACCCAAATCATTCAGCATTCATCATTATAACAATCCTGTTTTCCCTCTCTAGAATGTGAGGTATGACTGAGGTAAATACAGTGTGTAGTTTATTTAGCTAAAAATAACCAAACAAAGTCCATCTGGAGGTCTGGTATGCCTTTCCATAACCATTCACCCGCCAACCAAAACATGTTTAAAATTATCAACATGAAAGACTTATATAATTTCAGGAATTGCTTTAGAAAAAACATGTTATGATTTCACTATTATTTAACTCGTACTCCATAATATTGTGTGATTAACTGAGTGAGTGGTCATTCCTGATATCTGCCTCAGATGTAGGGTTGTGAAGAATTACCCTGTGGTTTCTAATCTTTCTTAGTCCATTTGTACACTGTCCATTACAAGTTAGATCAGAAAGTTAGCCTGAAGATGAATTGATCAACTGATTAATCCAAATCAGGTCCATCTGTGTAAAATAATCTGTTTTTCATTTGTCTTTTGGCTTGTGCCAACATTCCCCAGAATCTATTTATAGCAGTGAATGAAAAGCTATTATAATAATGGTTAGGCTGAAACAACAGAAATAACATCTTTGTTTTTTACTGAGCAGGATTGATAAACTGCCATGTCTATCCATGGACGGTCATGCCGAGATACAGTACTGTTCAAGCAACTTAAATATCTTAAAATAGCTCATGACATGGACTGCTACCCCTACCAGTCATACACCAGGCATGGTCAGAGCCAGTCAGTCAACCCCAAACACAGCTACAGCTAGGTTTTCCATTGCATCACCCACCGGAGCCAGCGACAGACAGCGTGGTGGAGTTCACACACCCACCCAACCAGTTCCATTTGAAACGACACCACCCTGCTCTGCTGTGACGTTAACCTCTAATAGTGGGATCCTGTGTTTTAGCCATATGTGCATGAGGCAGGGTCTCCCGGAGGATGTAGATGGGCACCAGCTGTTTTCCATTAGCATACCTCAACCAGCAAATAGAAGGCCTGGCTCATGTGGGCACACACTTTAACAAGATAAATGATAGGATGGGCATCTCTCTCTTCAGTTTTTTCTCAGAGTCACAAACAAACATTTAGAGGATTAGATTAAAGTGTGTAATCCCTATAATCTCTATACTATAATATTTTTCTCCCCTCCATTTCCCTCAATCATATGTACAGTATCAAAGGTCAGACTGAAAGCCATGATCACTCTAGTAGTCTAAGCAGTCTGGTGTGGTTAGGTTGGAATTCTACTTGTGCGGGATTCTGAGCTAGCGAAGATGAGTGAGTGCACTGATTCTTTGGTTGGCTTGTGGTGGTGATTTACATTTAAAATTTAACCTTTATTTAACTAATCTATAGAACTGTATAGAAGCAGTGTCTATTCCTTGTTCACACATCTGTGTTCCTTACCCCACACAACAAAGTCAGGAAAATATACCCCTTCAATCCAACAATAACCACTACACTACCTCATGGGTACATGTGCTGAGCCTACACACTCCTCTTTAAACCTACAATAAGCTAATTCAGACTCAACATTTCTTCACACAAAATATGTAAGAGTATGTGGTTGTGTATGAATATGCATGTGTGTGTATGTGTGTGTGTGTGTGTGTGTGTGTGTGTGTGTGTGTGAGTGTGCGATGTTTTAAATATATTGTTTTAAAGGTGTTAAGCGAATCTAATAAAAAACTTAATGCGAAAATAAATGTCACAGAAAGTGAAATACAAAAGGTTATATTGGAAGTTTATAACAATATGTCAAACCTTTAAATAGTAATTCATTGACTATAAATAATGCTATATCCAAGAGGTTATTTTGGAAGTGTAATTCTTGCACCACATTTTTAACACTATTTAACTCCACAAAGCAGAATAAGTGTTCCTGTCATCTCTGGTTAATCAAACAATTGTACATTGCCAATGTTTTTAAACAAAGTTCTGTTCTCTTCTACTACACAGCTCAACTCTATCATGACATGTGGTTCTGGCCTGATGAATCCCACTCTCAGTATTACTGGAAGAGTGTTTATCCCTGCTAGTACATTAAAGCACACAGTGCCAGAGAGATGCCAGTTAGTTACGTACATGGCACACACCAGATGTCAAAGCTAATCTACAGTACACTACTGCCCACCCAGAAACACAGAGGCTGAGTCCCAAATGGCACCCTATTCCCTTTATAGTGCACTTAGGGCCCCACATAGGGCTTTGGTCAAAATGAGTGCACTATAAAGGGAATCTGGTGCCTTTTGGGATGCAAAAAAATTGAGATATTGCTGTATAGATGTTGAACATGTTTACTTTGGGAATTAACAATACAATACTTCTTATTGCATACCTACAATTTACACAGTTGAAGCTAACAGTTTATGCTCTGTCTGATTACAGTGTTAAATTAGAAGAGGCAACCCTAAGTGTCTAAGTATCAATGACTACTATAGTCATCTAGGAGTACCACTGACTCCACAAAATGATCCCCATTTCACTGGATAGATCGGATGAATAAACATAACTTTTCATTGTTTAAGGCTCGATAACTGTGTTACTATGTGTAGTTGAAAGCCTCACATATGACATGACTAAGTTGTGTGTCTTAAGTTAAAATAACAGAATACAACAGAATACGAAGCCTCAGCCTCACACATTACCCAGTATGATGAATGAGGATTATTATTGTTACAACTGTTCTGTGCAATGTAGTGATTTATATAATGGGTGGGTCTAATCCTGAATGCTGATTTGTTAAAAGCGCATTCCAGCCAGTGTCTATTCCACAAGTTACCACTGGTTAAATCTATGACGTTAAAATGCCTATTTACTCTGTTCCATCTGACTGCACAATCCACTGTATCAGCCCAGCTAAGCAATTTATAAACTTGATCTCAACTATAAAAAGCACCTAGCCATTATCTAATTTCTTTTAGAGTAACATTTAGTTTTCAACAGCGAAAATTTGTATAAACCTTGCTGTCTGCAACATTGTTTCAATATTCAAATTCGATCTCTAGCTGTCCCAGAGTAATGAACGTGTCGGGAGTCGCGACGAGACAGACAGGCAGGCAGCTTTTCTCAACCATTCGAAATCATGAATCAGCTGGCATAATTTTTATGGATATATACAAAAAATTTTTTTTGAAAAAAGGTCAAATGAAACGAAGTGCAGGTAGTTTGTGGTCTTTCCAGTTTCAGTTTGAAGTGATTTGTGTTAGCTGTGTTGTTGGCTAGTGCCTCGGAACTACAGTGTCCTGACGAGAGAGCACATTTTCTATGCTAGGCGAAATCGCGCCTCATTAGCTCATTGTTATGGATGTATCTAAATGAATGTCTCTAGAAAACAGCTTAAACAAATGCAAATGCAGCTACTTTGCTGTTATTATGGCTGCACTTTTTGACGTGACTGTTAGCCGTAGTAGGCTAGCTAGCAAGCAAGGGATAAGAACGTTGCCAGCCAGTATGGCAATGGAACATTTAGAACGAACGACTGGGTCGCGTCCATAGACACAGAACAGACACAGTCGCATCTCTGGGAACCGAACCGATAGAACGAACGTCCAGCTGGCTTGGGTAGCAACCCTAGATTTGTTTTGTGACTATATCTTGTGGAAGGATGAAATAGTATGATCAATTCAATAAAATAACTTTTTTAATGAAAATATGTCAATTATTATTTGAATATGTTGGTAACCCATTGTATAAAAGTGATAATGCCATCGAAGCCGGTGTTTAGAGGATATATTGGAGGATATACTAAACAACACCCGTGCCAATATATCCTCCAAACACTGGCTTCTCAGGCATTATCACTTAAGTACACTTACCACAGGGCTGAGAGAGAGATGAAGAGAAGGCTAGCATTATAATGACAGATCCTTTCACTGCATAGTTCAGTCGGGCTCAGCCTCCCAGGGAGAAATGAGCCTGGGGTCCACTGTAAAGAATGCCAGTAAAATGTACCGGCTCCGTGTGGGGTGGGACCTCTGGTCCCCATTAGCAGGAGGTGAGACATAAATGTACGCCCTCAGACCTCAGGACATAGGTCCGCTCTATTGCCGCTTCTGAATCAGCTGGCTACCATAAAGTAACTACTACTTATGAAGTGACAATGGAGCGTCTGTCTACTGTTTTTACTGAGTACGAGAAGCTTTCGTCTGCACATTAAGATCCATGCAAATTGCAGTCATTAAAACGTAGTTTAAAAATAGGCTTCGTTGGAGTTCTAGGCTATACTATCTGAGAATAGTGACAAAGGTTTACTACTGTGACAGAAAGCTTGGAAATTAAATGACTGAAATTTGCACGGCTCAACAGTGAATGCGGAGGGTTCTTTCTCCAATTTAAGTCACATATTTCCCTGCACCTTAGCTATGTTGTCTGTGTAATAGATTACTTTTCTGCCTCCTGTTTCTACAAGGCCCCCTCTGTCCATCTGGAGCGTGAAGTCACAAGCTCTGCTGGTCGGCTACTGCGTTTCAACCTAGCGGTGCCAAAAGCCATAGTCTGCCCTAGAATGTCTATGTAAATTACGATCACCAGAACGGACAACTTCTGGGGGGGTGGGGGGGGGGGGGGGGGGCATTTTGGGCTCTATTTCTTTAATTATGATCAAGTTCGATCCCCACGGTTAATTATTTTAAAGTTCAAGATATTTAATTAAATAGTGATCCATTCTGACTAGTACATTTTTTGTCACACATGCTGACACAGACCAATCACGGATCAGCAGGCTACGAGGATGCTCGTTCCCTCAGGCACGCTCTTTACACGTGCACCTAAGGGGGTGTGGTGTGCTATCCAGATGAGAGCGCGGAGTCAAAAAGCCTGTCAAGAGTAGATGGAGTGGCTGACCAATGTCTATGGGGCTGCCAGAGAACGACATAGCGGAGAACAGAGGACGACAGAAGATGACAAAGTGGAGAACACAGGATGACAGAGCGGAGAACAGAGGATGACAGAGCGGTTGCACAAATGATAAAGATAGCCTACAATTATATAAAAATACAGAATCAAGATAAAATAATTGTATAATTTATATATAAATCCAATCTAGCCTAACCGAGTTGTGATCGGTTGGTTTTCGACTGTTTATGTCCAAGGCTTCCGTTATTGACGGCGACGTCATCTTGCAGCATTCGGTTTACTCTCTCAGGCAAAATGAAAATGACTACATCGGCCATGATCCTTTGAGCTCTTCAAATTCAAATACTTCCGGCTTCATGCGCCATCGGGAGTTTTCCCTAAGAATACGTGGATGACGTCAGCGCTATGACTATCAACTGGTTTCAATGTCRATGGTTTCTACCCATTTGGAGATGACAGCACAGTCTGAAAGTAAACAGTGGTTTTATGAACCATTATGACTGCCTGCCTGTCACCTTTGACCTGACCCAGCAGGCTACAGTCAAATACCACTCAAACAGACTGTTGAACTGTCATACACACATGCAACCACACACATCAAGAACAACAACCACCCAAGCCACTGCCTGTTCACCCCGCTATCATCCAGAAGGCGAGGTCAGTACAGGTGCATCAAAGCTGGGACAGAAAGACTGAAAAGCAGCTTCTGTTAAATACCCATCACTAGCACATTAGAGGCTATATACATAGACTTGAAAATCACTGGCCACTTTAATAAATGGAACACTAGTCACTTTAATAATGTTTACATATTTTGCATTAATCATATGTATATACTGTATTATATTCTACTGTATCTTAGTCTATGCCGCTCTGACATTGCTCATCCATATATTTATATATTCTTAATTCCATTCCTTTACTTAGATTTGTGTGTATTGGGTATATGTTGTGAAACTGTTAGACATTACTGCGCTGTCGGAGCTAGAAACACAAGCATTTTGCTACACTGAGTGTACAAAACATTAGGAACACCAGCTCTTTCCAAGACAAAGACTGATCAGGTGAATCCAGGTGAAAGCTATATGACTGACTCCCTCATATGACTGAGGTCTAGGAACTCACCTTAACGTATGCAGTGTATTGTTGGCACTCCACTGTGTTGATGTTCAGACTGAGCTCGTTGCTCACAGAGCTCATCTGGGCTCCGTTCTGAACCAAGTACACTCTAGAAGGCTGGCTCCTCTGTCTCTTATCCACATCAGCTGTCAGGTTATACAGCAACTCTGGGGGAGAGGAGAGAGAGTGGGAATCATGGGTTAGTTAAAGCTAAGTCATGTTTCACTTCACACAGTCTGAATAAGACATATTCATACAGTCAAACATAGGGGAGAGAGAGGCCCACATGTGTTAGTTAGAGAGGGAATGTAAGGCTCCTAATAGCACCTTTTAATAGTGACAATGTTTCGATCCAAGGTGGATCTTAGTCAGGTCTAGGGCTGATGCGGTGACGTATTACCGCCACACTGGCGGTCACGTGTCATGAAGGCAGTCAAATTCCACATGACTGTATAGTCACTGTAATTAGGCTTCTCCAAGCTCTGATGCTGCTGCTGGTCATTAGTAGCCTACCAAACTTGCTAACTACAATAGACTCAGCACTCCATTGTCCCTCTAATCACTCTTGACTTCAATGAAAATGTATTCGAAAATCTAATCAAACACTTCATGAGAGCCCATGAGCTCATGTTGCTCAACATTTCTWTAGGCTATGCAATTGCGGGAGAAAACAGAGTGATGGTCGCTAATAAAAAGAGGAGGATCCCATCAGCRTTCTATAGGCTAGGCCTACTATATCTATTTCTCAACTTTCCTAATATTAAGCACATTGCTTATATTTACAGGATTTACATCCTCCATTCGCTATTTAAGTGCATAGATGACATGTATTTTCTCCCGCTGCCTCGTTTCGATACAGGTGCATGATAATGGTCCATTCTAAATAAATAGAAAATTCACACACATATATTATTTAGTATATTTAAAGACAAGATTAAATCAAGAATCGTCTGATGGGTGACAATATTAGCCTATCACTTGTGAATTATATATTATCACTTGGGAATGATGCCCAATGCCTTCTTTTGCGACTTTTTCTAATCATAGTCGCACACCTCATGTAGCCTAGCCAATAGGCCTATATGTTTTAATATGGTTTGTATCACAACTAAAATTGGCAAATAACTTTTTAAATTTAGCACATTAATTAAGCATATTAATAACTGGCATATATAAGCAGCGTGTGAGTTTCAAGTTTGGGAAAGATAATTTACCATAAAAATGCACCTTTATAATAAAAGCATTACATGCATAATTGCATTTGCGGTCACTTTTGATAATGGTGTTTTCCGCTAATGGAACATTCACGCTTCTAGCCTACTGCCGTGTGCTCACTGCTGCCCTTATAATGTGAAGAAATAGCCTAATAGTTTAACAACATRTTAAGATAAACGTTCTGATCTGTTACGGTAGCCACATTGCATAAAAAAGTTTTGGGGATGCTAGTGGTTGTAGTCATTTGGGATCTATCTGTCCCAGACTATGTTTGGAATATTTATTTCTCACACAGAATAGAATAGGTTGACTTTTGTACTATGGGAGATAGTAGATTGACATAGGCTAGTGCTTTTGCTGTTCGTTAGGCCTACTCATCCTGTTGGCTGACGAAAAGTAAATGTGGACAGTTCTTCAAATAGCTTCAATATGCACCTCGGAAGTGGATAAGGACTTGCGCAGTTGCGTCCCCGATGTGTCTGTCTTCACTTGTAGCCTGTGAGAAAGACCTGATCACGTGACAGAGAGCCATATGAGTGAGAGGCACATCGGATTGCGCAGCACACTAAGGAAGAAGGGCGCAACGCAGCACTCCAGGCCACAAAAGGCATGTTTTTTMGGGGTGCATTACGGCCACAAAGGGGATGCCAATGTGAAATTCGAAGCATTATCAAGTGCTTATTGTGAAGGTGTAGGTTATATTACATGGATTTATTAGACTTTAAAAAAAATGGCTTGTAGGCTATGTGTGGAAGCCAGGAGACGCTACATGTGTTAATGTTAATTAACTGTCAATTACTGTGAGACCGACAGATTGACAATCACCGGCTGACGGAATTTCGTGACTGCCACAGCCCCAGTCCGGTCAAGCCTTAGTTGGAGATGTCATCATGTCTCACTACCAGACATGCACACACACAGGAAATTAAGCTGGAATGTATAGCGGCCGTTTTACGGGCAGCTGACCAATTCTACTATTTTGTGTGGTCTTTGGAGCTGATCTTAACTTTTTTCGTAAATAATGTTTCCGCCATCGTTTCCTATGACCGAAAAGAGCTTCTGGACATTAGAACAGTGATCAACAGCCTTAATTTGGATGAAGATTTCTACTTCAATGAGTCGGCGGCACAGGACATACTGCTCACCCCAGACCAGGCCCTAATCCCTGACACTCGGAAGAGAAAGAGACAGCGATATAGAGGCTGACGTACAGGTACCCTGATGAAGCTACGGTGGAGAGTAAATTATCCGCTTCTACTCTCTGTTCTATTGTACAAATCACTGGGGAACACACCGAACAAACTCCTTTTGAGACTATCCTATCAACGGGATCTGAAGAACTGTAATTACCTATGTTTCTCTGAAWCTTGGCTGAACAAGGAGATGGATAATATTCCAGCTGGTTTTTCTATGAATCGGCAGGACAGAACGGCAGCGTCGGGTAAGCTCAACGGGAGTGGTGTTTGGATCTTTGTTAACAACAGCTGGTGCGCAATCTCTAATGTTAAAACTTCTTATGGCTGCAATCCCGTTCCCGGGATGATATGACAACAGCCAGTGAAAGTGTAGGGCGCCAAATTCAAACAACAGAAATCTGATAATTAAAATTCCTCAGACATACATGTGTCTTATATCATTTTAAAAGGTAATCTTGTTGTTAATCCCACCAAAGTGTCCGATTTCAAATATGCTTTTCAGCGAAAGCACTACAAACGATTATGTTAGGTCACACCAAACCACAATAAGCACAGCCATTTTTCCAGCAAAAGATAGCTTTCACAAAAAGCAGAAATAGAGATAATATTAATCACTAACCTTTGATTATCTTCATCAGATGACACTCATAGGACTTCATGTTACACAATACATGCATGTTTTGTTTGATAAAGTTCATATTTATATAAAAAAATCTAAGTTTACATTGGCGCGTTACATTCACTAGTTCCAAAAACATCAAGTGATTTTGCATAGCCACATCGTTTCAACAGAAATACTCATCATAAATGTAGATGATAATACAAGTTATACACATGGAATTATAGATATACCTCTCCTTAATGCAACCGCTGTGTCAGATTTCCCAAAAACTTTACGTAAAAAACAAACCATGCAATAATCTGAGACGGCGCTCAGAACAATAGCCAAATAAGCCGCTATGTTGGACTCAACAGAAATACGAAATTACATCATAAATATTCCCTTACCTTTGATTATCTTCATCAGAATGCAGTGCCAGGAATCCTAGTTCCACAATAAATCGTTGTTTTGTTCGAMAATGTCCATTACTTATGTCCCATTAGCTAATTTTGCTAGCATGTGTAGTACACYTGTCCAAACGCTCGKGCAGKTGCAGGCAAACGTCGGACGAAAACTTCAAAAGGTTATATTACAAGTCGAATAAACTGGTCAAACTTAGTAGAGAATCAATCTTCAGGATGTTGTTATCCATTATATCCAATAACGTTCCTACCGGAGCATTCTTTTCAGTCTCTATAAGTAATGGAACGCATGGCGATATCATGAGGAAAGTGCGTGACCAAGAACTGGCAKTCTGCCAGACCACTGACTCAAACACCTCCCATCCGGTCCCACAACACAGCATAAGCTTCATTCCACGTTCTACTGACTGTTGACATCTAGTGGAAGGCGTAGGAAGTGCAAACAGATCCATATATTACAGGGAATTGAATAGGCGAWGACTTTAACATCGACCACTCTCAGAATTCTCAGTTCCTGGTTGGATTTTATCTCAGGTTTTTGCCTGCCATATGAGTTCTGTTATACTCACAGACATCATTCAAACAGTTATAGAAACTTCAGAGTGTTTTCTATCCAAATCTACTAATACTATGCATATCCTAGCATCTGGGCCTGAGTAGCAGGCAGTTTACTCTGGGCACGCTTTTCATCTGGACGTGAAAATACTGCCCCCTACCCCAAAGAAGTTAAGGAAGTCTCAAGGTTCTTCTCGCCAGAGTTAGTATGGTATATCATGAGGCATTCTATTTACCAAGAGTTATCTATAATTGTTGTATATTTCTATTTACCACCACAAACCGATGCTATCACTAAGACTGCACTCAAAGAGCTGTATAGGGCCATTAGCAAACAAGAAAATGCTCATCCAAAAAGTGGTGCTCCTAATAGCCGGTGATTTAATGGAGGAAAACTGAAATCTGCTTTACCTAATTTCTACCAGCATGTCACTTGTGCAGCTAGAGGCAAAGCAAGGCAAGATCACCTTTACTCCACACACAGAGATGCATACAAAGCTCTCCCTCTCTCTCGCCCCCCATTTGGCAAATCTGAACATAACTCTATCCTCCTGATTCCTGCTTACAAGCAAAATCTCAAACAGGAAGAACCAGTGGTGCGCTCAACACGGAAGTGGTCCAATGAAGTGAATGCTAAGCTACAGGACTGTTTTGCTAGCACAGACTGGAATATGTTCCCTGACTCATCTGATAACATTGAGGAGTTTACCACATTAGTCACCAGCTTCATTAATAAGTGCATCGACGACATCGTCCCCACAGTGACCATACGTACATATCCCAACCAAAAGCCATGGGTTACAGGCAACATCTGCACTGAGTTTAAGGCTAGAGCTACCGCTTTCAAGGAGCGGGACACTAACCTGGATGCTTATAAGAAATCCCGCTACACCCTCCGACAAATCATCAAACAGGCAAAGGGTGAATACAGGATTAAGATCAAATCCTACTACACTGGCTCTGATGCTCGTCGGATTTGGCAGGGCTTGCAAACTATCACAGATTACAAAGGGAAACCCAGCCACGAGCTGCCCAGTGATGAAAGCCTACCAAACAAGCTAAATGCCGTCTATGCTAGCTTTGAGGCAAGCAACACTGAATCATGCTTGAGAGCACCAGCTGTTCCGGGACGACTGAGTGATCACGCACTCCATAGCCGATGTGAGTAAAACCTTTAAACAGGTTAACATTCACAAGGCAGTGGGGCCAGACGGATTACCAGGACGTGTACTCAGAGCATGCGCTGACCAGCTGGTAAGTATCTTCAATGACATTTTCAACCACTCCCTGACCCAGTCTACATGTTTCAGGCAGACCACCATAGTTCCTTTGCCCAAGAACACTAAGGTAACCTGTCTAGATGACTATCGCCCCGTAGCTCTCATATCTGTAGCCATGAAATGCTTTCATTACTCACATCAACACAGTCATTCCAGACACCCTGGACCTACTCCAATTTGCATAACGCCCCAACAGATCCACAGATCAGGCAATCTCTATACGAGGCAATCTCAGAGGAAGGCCCTAAAAATTGGAAAAGAGTCCAGCCTCCCAAGTCATASGTTGTTTCTCAAAATGCATATTACCGTGCTTTGAGCACGCYAATTGAAGCATGGGAGGGTTGGAGTATAAGTCCAAATCAAATTATGCGGAATGGAGCATTTACATGTACATATTTTGAAGCATGCATTGATTCAAGCTTCAACGGAAAGTATGCAAAGAAATATGAAGCAACCATGTAAAAATGATGCAAATTTTCTTTTGAAATCAATTGTGGACATTATTTCAACTGAAGCGAGAGAAAATACACTCCGACTTCGGAATGAAATGTTGCCTATTCACATCTCATATTTGCCTGACTACAATATTTTATCTTGCTACGTTAATAAATACATGCTGTGTTAATTTTGGCATGTTTACCTGCCTACAATACACACTGTAGTGTGTGTAGGTCGTAAGACCATAGTAAGTCAATAGCGCTAACTGGCTAGCTGCGAATGTTAGCTAGCCAGATAGCCACAAAGGACTGTTAGCTAGCTACCAACAAAGAATTAACATCTACTTTGGATAACATTGGTTTTAGGGCATTTTTACCAGTTATACTATCTGGTTAGCTACATTATTATGATTCACATATAGCCAGCTGATAGTTATGAAGTAAAACATTTGCTTTGTGTATATCTTCTTTCGGCTTTATTGCCATTATCCTGGCTAGAAGTGAATAGGTAAGTCCATAGTAAGTCAATATGGCTAACTYGCTAGCTAGCTAGCCACAAAGAATTGACATATACCTTGCAACACATTAGTTTTAGGTCATTTTTGCCTGTTTAACTAGCTAGCTGGCTAGCTAGATTACGATGATAATTATGAAATAAAACATTTGCTTTGTGTATGTTTCGTCTCCATTGTTGCCATTGTCCTGGATTGAATAAGGTTCAGTGAATGGAGAGATGGAGTGCGAGGTAATGCAGTAGGGGGAGTGCTTCTCAAATGAAATGTTTTATGCGTTCTCCACACTCTCATCACAAGAACGTATTCAAGAGAACGTCCTCAGAAAATGCACTTGAGTATGTGGAGTACGGTAGTATGCATTTTGGAAACACCCATAGACTTTTCTCTCTGCTACCGCACGGCAAGGGGCACCGATGCACCAAGTCTGGAACCAACAGGACCCTGAACAGCTTCTACCCCCAAGCCATAAGACTGCTAAATAGTTAGTTAAATAGTTAACCAAATAGCTACCTGGACTATCTGCATTGACACTTTTTTCAACAAACTTTTTTGACTCATCACATACGCTGCTACTGTTTACCATCTGTCACTTATTCCCAGTTATAAAGAAATTACACAAAATGTAAATGTACTGTGTGTGTGTGGGTGTGTGAATTTGTGCATCTCGGTGTGTGTGTGTATGCATCTCGGTGTGGTGCTTGCGCCATGGTTTGTGTGTATGTGCATGCATGTATGCGTGTGCGTGTTTATGTGTGTGAGGGGTGCCTTCCATGACCTCACCCTGTCAGGCGGAAAGGGGCGTTGAGTTTTCATTACCGGCCCAGGCGTTTTCACCAAACAGAACAGAAACACACACACAACACACACACACACACACACACACACACACCACACACACACACACAACAACACATACATACATTACCAGGCGTCATCACCAAACAGAAAGACACGAGGTGCTGCAGTGCAGAACTACTTTCCACTGGTCGTGCCAAACAGTCAAACAGAAGAGAACAGAGAACCCTTATTCCTCCTGTTACGCCTGGCCCTGGATCTGCTCCTCATTATGTAATGAAACAGCAGGCTATTTCCCTGTCCTGGGGGGTGCTTAACACGACCACACCCAACTGTGGCCACACCCAAACAACAGTCAACRATGAACACACCTAAAGAGTCAAACGATAACCATGACCAAACACTTAAACACTGAACACTCAGAACACCATGACCAGACCTAAACAACCAACCAGGACCACACCTAAACAGCTAACCAGGACCACATCTAAACTGTCAACACCTATTGGCTGGATTATAACCAGACTAGACCAGTAGACTGAAGGAGAACCACAACCATAGGCAGCATCCATTGGCCAAAGGCTACATCATGGAATAACACAATTCAGTGGCACATCACAAATCGCTCTGAATAATCCACTACAATATAGTCTACTAGTTCTAACTACTAAAACAAGGCATATGAGGGATCCCATTTCAAACATACCACTCTATCAACTTAAGTGCGTTGTACATTATTTTGTGTCTGCTGTAGTTATGCTGTAGTTGTGCTCACCTATCTGTCCAGGCAGGTGTTTTCCTCTGAAGAGCAGGCAGACTGTAGCGTTGAAACAGTTGAGGTGCTGTGGTCCCTCGTGACACTGAGGAACAGAGATGTTGATGGAGACAGGCAGGTAGATGGACACGTCCACAGTGATCACCGGTCGGGACCTAGAGACCAAACACAACGTGGTGTCAATGGACCTACAACCAGTACAATACAACATGGTGTCAATGGACCTACAACCAATACAATACAACATGGTGTCAATGGACCTACAACTATTAAAATACAACATGGTGTCAATGGACCTACAACCAATACAATACAACATGGTGTCAATGGACTTACAACCATTACAATACAACATGGTGTCAATGGACCTACAACCAATACAATACAACATGGTGTCAATGGATTTACAACCATTACAATACAACATGGTGTCAATGGACCTACAACCAATAAAACACAACGTGGTGTCAATGGACTTACAACATGTTGAACATGGTACTGCAGTGGACACAGCTTGGCATTAATGTCTTTCTGTGATGAAAAACATACTCTGTTCCACTGTATGCGTTTATACTGCTCTTTTCCAATATCTACAGAAGCATAGGTTAACTCTTAGAATAAAACAATGTATTGTGCACACATTCAAAGTGGTATGCTGGTATGGACAGTGAAACAAAGCCACTGTTCGTGTAACACCAAAATATATTACATTCCAACTTCAACAATACAACCACTCACCTCAATAACACCACACTATCAGCCATAAAAGCACCAATGGTAATATCTGCAATGAAAGAACAACCAATGATCGAAACCTAAGTTAGTGCAGATTTATCCTTCTTTGAAAATATGGCACAATACACAAAGGTTATCATTAAAAGGGGGCTGAACTTACTGATTTGGACGTTATTTTAGCTCGCTCATTAATAAATGCAGCAACAATGACTGGCGCCAAATGAGTATTGGGGATGTTGTTTATTGTGGGTGGCTCTCGCGTGTGTGTTCTCACGTGGCAAGCGTTTGTACATTCACTCTGCCAAAACAGTACACAGTTACAGTCACTCACCCATCTAGATAACTTGAAACAGTCTAACCAGGTCTTGTATCTTGATGTCGCCTTGGCTACCTAGGGCTAGCAAACTTCTTTCGCCAATTAGCTTCAGCCGGCTGGTGAGCGACCGTTGCAAAATTGGTTTGACTTTGGATAGACTATCTCCGGGGCCAGTTAGGGACTGTCAATACATTACACAATGTAAATGGGACAATATTTCCATGTTACACGCCTTTTAGTTGTCTCATTATATGATTGCAATATTTGTATATGAATTTCTACAAATTATAGTTGGTTTGAGATTTTTAAGTCATTGAAATGTTTAGCTATTGACAATTGTAAATATTTTCCCATGTAATCTGTGTAATTTATGATGGTCCCTAACTAGCCCGATAGGGATATCGAATGTCAAACCAAATTGACCACGGGCATTAKGATGGGGTTGTGTGCAGCTGCGCTCCAAATTGATGATTACTTGGGTGCTGCCAGCTGTGGGCAGGGTTGAAAAAAAAACAACCCAAGGAAACCTATTACACAGTACCCATTCCGTGATCCACCATTTTTTCCTAATTGTCTTGCACATCTCAGTTTTGAATGAGACTGACTATGACCACATTTATTCTATTTACACTTTGTAGTCAATTTTGACACTAGAATAAATGATTCTGACTAATATCGATGCCACATGGGCTGTTTTCAACCAATGAAGTTTATTGCCTTCAGTTGCGCTTTAACAATGGAGTCCTCATACTTGTTGTTTACTGTTCTTGTTCTGAATGTCCCCTGTTGATGTGGAATGCAGTAAACAACAATCTGTTTTGTACTGTACAAAGGAAAAACCTGCACTCACTGAAATATTATTTAAGTTAATCTTTAAGAATGTTTATTTTTTATTTTTTTAACAGTGTATCCCTTTTGAATCCGGCACCCAAAGAGTTTTTGTTACTACAAACTTTTCAGTTGAGCACGCCAATTCTTCATTCTATGTATTGTACTGTATATTGTGACAGTACCTAGATATCCATTGCCGTCCATGTCCACATTGCCAGATATTGATTGGCCGAACATCTGGAAGGCGGGGTTTACACTCCGTCCAGACAGCCTCTGCAATGAATTATATAAAACGTGAGATAGAATACACACACACACAAACATGCACGCAAGTACACACACACAGACTGACCTGTCAGACCAACACTAGCGAACACATTACTGTAGCAGGAGGATCAGCATCACACTGTCTCACAACAGTCAAGCATGTTTTTGCTTCCGCTACTAAAACAGACCACTGTGTCTGTTAATGCTACCACTGAGACCACTGTGTCTGTTAATGCTACCACTGAGACCACTGTGTCTGTTAATGCTACCACTGAGACCACTGTGTCTGATAATGCTACCACTGAGACACCTGTGTCTGATAATGCTACCACTGAGACCACTGTGTCTGTTAATGCTACCACTGAGACCACTGTGTCTGTTAATGTACCACTGAGACCACTGTGTCTGTAATGCTACCACTGAGACCACTGTGTCTGTTAATGCTACCACTGAGACCACTGTGTCTGATAATGCTACCACTGAGACCATGTGTCTTGATAATGCTACCACTGAGACACTGTGTCTGATAATGCTACCACTGAGACCACTGTGTCTGATAATGCTACACTGAGACCACTGTGTCCTGATAAATGCTACCACTGAGGACCACTGTGTCTGTTATGCTACCACTGAGAACAACTGTGTCTGATAATGCTACACTGAGACCACTGTGTCTGATAATGCTACCAACTGGAGACCACTGTGTCC
>NC_036848.1:47413413-47474383 GCF_002910315.2 Salvelinus sp. IW2-2015
TGTCTCAGCATCACGAGTCTAACCAACTGACCAGGGACCACTCAGAGTCAGACAGACAGGAGTCTAACTGACTGACCAGGGACCACTCAGAGTCAGACAGACAGGAGTCTAACCGACTGACCAGGGACCACTCAGAGTCAGACAGACAGGAGTCTAACCGACTGACCAGGGACCACTCAGAGTCAGACAGACAGGAGTCTGCCCAGGGACCACTCAGAGTCAGACAGACGGTAGTCTAACTGACTGACCAGGGACCACTCAGAGTCAGACAGACAGGAGTCTGACCAGGGACCACTCAGAGTCAGACAGACGGTAGTCTAACCGACTGACCAGGGACCACT
Organism: Salvelinus sp. IW2-2015; assembly: GCF_002910315.2. Taxonomy (NCBI): domain Eukaryota; kingdom Metazoa; phylum Chordata; class Actinopteri; order Salmoniformes; family Salmonidae; genus Salvelinus; species Salvelinus sp. IW2-2015. The sequence goes on from NC_036848.1 coordinate 47,413,755, forward strand.
CAGAGTCAGACAGACGGTAGTCTAACCGACTGACCAGGGACCACTCAGAGTCAGACAGACGGTAGTCTAACTGACATACCAGGGACCACTCAGAGTCAGACAGACAGGTGAACAAGTGGGAGAAGGCGTGAATAACACCACATTCGAATCAGCAGACATTCTTTACTTTGTCTGCTGATTCGATCCGAGCTCATTTGATTTATTTGTTTAACCTAAATCTCACCAGGTAGGATATTGAGAACACATTCTCTTTTACAATAACGACATGAAGTTGAGCTGTAGGCCCTACGTACATCATTAACCCTGAACCTAGTGGAGCTGTAGGCCCTACGTACATAATTAACCCTGAACCTAGTGGAGCTGTAGCCCCTACGTACATCATTAACCCTGAACCTAGTGGAGCTGTAGGCCCTACGTACATCATTAACCCTGAACCTAGTGGAGCTGTAGGCCCTACGTACATCATTAACCCTGAACCTAGTGGAGCTGTAGCCCTACGTACATCATTAACCCTGAACCTAGTGGAGCTGTAGGCCCTACGTACATCATTAACCCTGAACCTAGTGAGCTGTAGCCCCTACGTACATCATTAACCCTGAACCTAGTGGAGCTGTAGGCCCTACGTACATCATTAACCCTGAACCTAGTGGAGCTGTAGGCCCTACGTACATCATTAACCCTGAACCTAGTGGAGCTGTAGCCCCTACGTACATCATTAACCCTGAACCTAGTGGAGCTGTAGGCCCTACGTACATCATTAACCCTGAACCTAGTGGAGCTGTAGCCCCTACGTACATCATTAACCCTGAACCTAGTGGAGCTGTAGCCCTACGTACATCATTAACCCTGAACCTAGTGGAGCTGTAGGCCCTACGTACATCATTAACCCTGAACCTAGTGGAGCTGTAGGCCCTATGCACATCATTAACCTGAACCTAGTGAGCTGTAGGCCCTACATACATCATTAACCCTGAACCTAGTGTTGGCTACGTTGTATCATCTGTTTTTACTGTACAAAGGAAAAACCTGCACTCACTGAAATATTATTTAAGTTAATCTTTAAGAATGTTTATTTTTTATTTTTTTTAACAGTGTATCCCTTTTGAATCCGGCACCCAAAGAGTTTTTGTTACTACAAACTTTTCAGTTGAGCACGCCAATTCTTCATTCTATGTATTGTACTGTATATTGTGACAGTACCTAGATATCCATTGCCGTCCATGTCCACATTGCCAGATATTGATTGGCCGAACATCTGGAAGGCGGGGTTTACACTCCGTCCAGACAGCCTCTGCAATGAATTATATAAAACGTGAGATAGAATACACACACACACAAACATGCACGCAAGTACACACACACAGACTGACCTGTCAGACCAACACTAGCGAACACATTACTGTAGCAGGAGGGATCAGCATCACACTGTCTCACAACAGTCAAGCATGTTTTTGCTTCCGCTACTAAAACAGACCACTGTGTCTGTTAATGCTACCACTGAGACCACTGTGTCTTTAATGCTACCACTGAGACCACTGTGTCTGTTAATGCTACCACTGAGACCACTGTGTCTGATAATGCTACCACTGAGACCACTGTGTCTGATAATGCTACCACTGAGACCACTGTGTCTGTTAATGCTACCACTGAGACCACTGTGTCTGTAATGCTACACTGAGACCACTGTGTCTGTTAATGCTACCACTGAGACCACTGTGTCTGTTAATGCTACCACTGAGACCACTGTGTCTGATAATGCTACCACTGAGACCACTGTGTCTGATAATGCTACCACTGAGACCACTGTGTCTGATAATGCTACCACTGAGACCACTGTGTCTGATAATGCTACCACTGAGACCACTGTGTCTGATAATGCTACACTGAGACCACTGTGTCTGTTAATGCTACCACTGAGACCACTGTGTCTGATAATGCTACCACTGAGACCACTGTGTCTGATAATGCTTACCACTGAGACCACTGTGTCCCATTTGAAACACAGTCACAGTAGTCCTTCATTTCTATTTACTTAGAGATACCATAACAGACCACTGTGGCTGTGCCTGCTACCGAAACAGACCACTGTGTCTGTTACTGCTACCATAACAGACAACTGTGTCTGTTACTGCTACCATAACACACCACTGTCTGAGCTTTAATCTAACAACAACACTGAGTAAGGCTACGGTTTGAGAGGGAGTGGACTTTTACATTTCACCTCATCCTGTATCTCTCAGTAAATAGAAATGAATAACTACTGTGACTGTTTCAAATGGGACCCTATGCAGTGCACTAGTTTTGACCTGGGACCTATTGGCTCTGGTGAAAAGTAGTGCACTATATATGGGTGCCATTGGGACTCACACTCTATAATATTGTTTCATGGGGCTATATCCATTGTGGGGATTCTTTGTTCTGGCTTCCAAGCTATTGAAAACACACTCCTGTGTGTGTGTATTCGTATTAGATGAGTGGAAAATCTCTTCCCAGGATAACATTACCACCTGGGTCTTTATGACACGTTAGTCAGAGGATGCTTCCCAAATGGAACCCTATTCCCTATTTAGTGCACATAGGGATTTGAAACACAGTCACAGTAGTCCTTCATTTCTATTTACTTAGAGATACCATAACAGACCACTGTGGCTGTGCCTGCTACCGAAACAGACCACTGTGTCTGTTACTGCTACCATAACAGACAACTGTGTCTGTTACTGCTACCATAACACACCACTGTCTGAGCTTTAATCTAACAACAACACTGAGTAAGGCTACGGTTTGAGAGGGAAGTGGACTTTTACATTTCACCTCATCCTGTATCTCTCAGTAAATAGAAATGAATAACTACTGTGACTGTTTCAAATGGGACCCTATGCAGTGCACTAGTTTTGACCTGGGACCTATTGGCTCTGGTGAAAAGTAGTGCACTATATATGGGTGCCATTTGGGACTCACACTCTATAATATTGTTTCATGGGGCTAATATCCATTGTGGGGATCTTTTGTTCTGGCTTCCAAGCTATTGAAAACACACTCCTGTGTGTGTGTATTCGTATTAGATGAGTGGAAAATCTCTTCCCAGGATAACATTACCACCTGGGTCTTTATGACACGTTAGTCAGAGGATGCTTCCCAAATGGAACCCTATTCCCTATTTAGTGCACATAGGGCTCTAGTCAAAAACATTGTACTAGAGGGAATAGGTAGTCATTTGAGATGCACCCAGAGAGTAATAGTGCTGCTGTGTCAACACAGATGGAGCTGTGATGTTATCCTTGTTGCTAACACAATGCAGTGTGTGTGTGTTTGGTTTCACTATCCTTGTGGGGACCAGAAGTCCTCACAAGGATAGTAAAACAAGGAATATTAAGAACATTTTGCCGGTCCCCACAAGAGAAAATACTATTTTAGGTTTAAGAGTTAGGGTTAGGATTAAGGTTAGTGGTTTAGGGTTAGGATTAGGGTTAGGTTAAGGAAAATAGGATTGCAAATGGGAATCAATTGTTTGTAAAACAAACATGTGTGTGTGTGTGTGTGTGTGTGTGTGTGTGTGTGTGTGTGTGTGTGTGTGTGTGTGTGTGTGTGTGTGTGTGTGTGTGGACTAAACTAGAAATTAAAAACAGATGAAGATGTTGATGATATTTTATGTTGTTGGTCTCAAACACAGGGGACATAATGTCTCAATTGGCTTAAGATGAATTGTCTCTTGACTTTCTAGTATCTCTTCCTCCAAAAGAGCCTATGATGGTGGCATATTATCTACCCAAGACTTGTGTTGATTACTTGTTGTGTCTAAACATTGAAAGTGTCTTTACCATAGAATATTTGGTGACGATTCCTGTGGCATCACCATGGTAAATGTAAACCGCTCCACCGTAGTCATCTTCTTTGGGTGCTCCTATGGCCACATCTAGAGAGAGATGGGGAGAGAGAGAGAATAGGACAGAGGCAGAGAGACAAAGACATACACACAGAGAGAAAGAGTTCAGTATTACTCGTCTACAGAAAATTAACAAGAAAGTTAAGAACCAACAAGACTGGATTCCAACTGCTGTTCAAGAAGTTGCTTTGTGTGTGTCAGGACCATAGAAATAGAATGAATAGAAACAGCGTCGTCATGCACCCTAAAAATCTGAGGGGGCACAAAGTATGTGAGGATCGCTGGGGGGTGACCTGAATGGGTTAGGCACCCCATCCGTAAGTTGGAGAATTTCGCATTTTTAAAACACCTGAAACAGCTTTTTCCTGCAATCTATAGCCATAATCATTACACGTAATTCATATCTGAGCATACCTCGAGCGGTCAACCTTTCACCATATGATTTTCACTGTACCCTGCAATCACACCTGCAACCCTGTACATGTGACTATTAAACACTGTGCGGTTCTTTTTTAAAGAAACGAAATATGCTTCTCTGCTAAAAGATTGAAAGGAATGTGAGTCTTATTCAGTACATTTAGCTTTTCTAGTCTACCAACCCAGCAGGCATGCCAGCTGCAATAGTTAGACAAGCTAGCAACTCTAACTTGATTGATAGCCTGAAATAGCTTCTTACTAACTGCACAGAACAACAACAACAAAACGCAACATGCAACAATTTTAAAGATTTTACTGAGTTACAGTTCATTTATGGAAATCAGTCAATTGAAATAAAGGCCCTAATCTATGGATTTCACATGACTGGGAATACAGATATGCATCTGTTGGTCACAGATACACTATATATACAAAAGTATGTGGACACCCCTTCAAATTAGTGGATTCTGCTATTTCAGCCACACCCGCTGCTGACAGATGAATAAAATCTTGCACACAGCCATGCAATCTCCATAGACAAACATTGGCAGCAGAATGGTCTTGCTGAAGAGCTCAGTGACTTTCAACGTGGCACCGTCATAGGATGCCGCCTTTCCAACAAGTCAGTTAGTCAGCTAGCCCTYTTAGAGCTTCCCCGGTCAACTGTATGTGCTGTTATTGTGAAGTGGAAACGTCTAGGAGCAACAACGGCTCAGCCGCGAAGTGGTAGGCCACACAAACTCACAGAATGGGACCACCAAGTGCTGATTTGCGTAGCACGTAAAATCAACTGTCCTTGGTTGCAACACTCACTCCTGAGTTCCAAACTGCCTCTGGAAGGAACGTCAGTACAAAAACTGTTCGTCGGGAGCTTTATGAAATGTGTTTCCATGGCCAAGCCACCGCACACAAGCCTAAGATCACCATGCGCAATGCCAAGCATCGGATGGAGTGGTGTAAAGCCCGCCACCATTGGACTCTAGAGCAGTGGAAACGCGTTTTCTGGAGTGATGAATCACGCTTCACAATCTGGCAGTCCGACGGATGAATCTGGGTTTGCCCCACTGCATAGTACCAACTGTAAAGTTTGGTGGAGGAGGAATAATGGTCTGGGGCTGTTTTTCATGGTCCGGGCTAGGCCCCTTAGTTCCAGTGTTGGGAAATCTTAAAGCTACAGCATACAATGACATTCTAGACAATTCTGTGCTTCCAACTTTGTGGAAACAGTTTGGGGAAGGACCAAAGGGAGGTTCATACAGAAATGGTTTGTCGAGATCGGTGTGGAAGAACTTGACTGGCCTGCACAGTGCCCTGACCTCAACCCCATCGAACACCTATGGGATGAATTGGAACACCGACTACGAGCCAGACCTAATCACCCAACATCAGTGCCCGACCTCACTAATGCTCGTGGCTGAATGGAACCAAGTCTCCAAAGCAATGTTCCAACATCTAGTAGAAAGCCTTCACAGAAGAGTGGAGGCTGTTATAGCAGCAAAGAGGGGACCAACTCCATATTAATGCCCATGATTTTGGAATGAGATGTTCGACAAGTAGGTGTCCACATACTTTTGGTCATGTCGTGTACCTTAAAAAAATATTTGGGGTGTGGATCAGAAAACCAGTCAGTATCTGGTATGACCTCCATTTGCCTCATGCAGCACGACATCTCCTTGGCATAAAGTTGATCAGGCTGTTTATTCTGGCCTGTGGAATGTTGTCCCACTCCTCAGCAAGAATGGTAGAGATACTCTGAATGATTGGCTATGAAAAGCCAACTGACATTTGCTCCTGGAGTCCTGACCTGTTGCACCCTCGACAAACACTGTGATTATTATTATTTGACCCTGCTGGTCATCTATGAACATTTGAACATCTTGACCATGTTCTGTTATAATCTCCACCCGGCACAGCCAGAAGAGGCCACCCCTCATAGTCTGGTTCCTCTCTAGCCTTCTTCCTAGGTTCCGGCCTTTCTAGGGAGTTTTTCCTAGCCACCATGCTTCTACACCTGCATTGCTTGCTGTTTCGGGTTTTAGGCTGGGTTTCTGTACAGCACTTTGTAACATCAGCTGATGTAAGAAGGGCTTTAGTAATACATTTGATTGATTGATTGATTTATGTCTGTTGCTGGATATTGGCGGGAACTGGAACACGCTGTCGTACACATCAATCCAGAGCATCGCAAACATGCTAGATGTATCCAGGTCTGGTGAGAACTGGGACATTTTCAGCTTCCAGGAATTGTGTACAGATCCTTGCGACATGGGGCTGTGCATTATCATGTTGAAACATGAGATGACGGCGGCAGAGGAATGGCATGACAATGGGCCTCAGGATCTCGTCTTGGTATCTCTGTGCATTCAAATTGCCATCGATAAAATGCAATTGTTCTTTGTCCATAATTTATAACCCCACTGCCACACACATAGCCATACACGCTGTCTGCCATCTGCCCGATACAGTTGAAACCGGGATTAATCTGTGAAAAGCACACTTCTCCAGCATGCCAGTGGCCATCGAAGGTGAGCATTTGCCCACTGAAGTCGGTTACGATGCCAAACTGCAGTCAGGTCAAAACCCTGGTGAGGACAACGAGCACGCAGATCAGCTTCCCTGAGATGGTTTCTGACAGTTTGTGCAGAAAGTCTTTGGTTGTGCAAACCCACAGTTTCATCAGCTGTATGGGTGGCTGGTCTCAGACAATCCCTCAGGTGAAGAAACCAGATGTGGAGGTCCTGGGCTGGTGTGGTTACACGTGGTCTGCAGATGTGAAGCAGGTTGGATGTACTGCCAAATTCTCTAAAACGATGTTGGAGGTGGCTTATGGTAGAGAAATGAAATTCTCTGGCAACAGCTCTGAAGGACATTCCTGCAGTCAGCATGCCAATTACACGCTCCCTAAATCTTGAGAAATCTGTAGCATTGTGTTGTGTGACAAAACTGCACATTTTAGAGTATTACGATGGAGCCCGGAGGGGAGGTCTGCCGTCTTTCCGGCTCTTAACCAACCATGCTATATTGTTTGTTTTTTCGCGTTGTTCGTAACTTGATTTGTACATAATGTTGCTGCTACCATCTCTTATGACTGAAAAGAGCTTCTGGACATCAGAACTGCGATTGCTCACCTCAAACTCGACAAAGAGTTCTTCTTCAATGAGTTGGACGGGAGGGATATACTACTACAGACACCCGACCATGCCCCGATCCCCGTGATTCGCTGGAGAAGGAAACTGAGATTTCGTGTAAAAAGATCAGGGTGCCTTGTGAGGATCAGGTGACGAGTGGCTAATCTGCCTTTGCCTCCAGCTAGCTAATCACTGGAAAATAAATGGGACGAGCTGAAAGCACATATATCTTACCAACGGTACATTAAAAACTGTAATATCTTATGTTTCACCAAGTCATGGCTGAACGACGACATTAAGAACATACAGCTCGCGGGTTATACACTCCATCGGCAGGACAGAACAGCAGCCTCTGGTAAGACACGGGGTGGGGGCCTATGCATATACAGTTGAAGTCGGAAGTTTACATACACTTATGTTGGAGTCATTAAAACTCGTTTTTCAACCACTCCACAAATTTCTTGTTAACAAACTATAGTTTGGCAAGTCGGTTAGGACATCTACTTTGTGCATGACACAAGTAATTTTTCCAACAATTGTTTACAGACAGATTATTTCACTATAATTCACTGTATCACAATTCCAGTGGGTCAGAAGTTAACATACACTAAGTTGACTGTGCCTTTATACAGCTTGGAAAATTCCAGAAAAGAATGTCATGGCTTTAGAAGCTTCTGATAGGCTAATTGACATCATTTGAGTCAATTGGAGGTGTACCTGTGGATGTATTTCAAGGCCTACCTTCAAACTCAGTGCCTCTTTGCTTGACATCATGGGAAAATCAAAATAAATCAGCCAAGACCTCAGGAAACAATTGTAGACTCCACAAGTCTGGTTCATCCTTGATACAACCCAAACGCCTGAAGGTACCACATTCATCTGTACAAACAATCGTGCGCAAGTATAAACACCATGGGACCACGCAGCCGTCATACGCTCAGGAAGGAGACGCGTTCTGTCTCCTAGAGATGAACGTACTTTGGTGCGAAAAGTGCAAATCAATCCCAGAACAGCAGCAAAGGACCTTGCTGGAGGAAACAGGTACAAAAGTATCTATATCCACAGTAAAACAAGTCCTATATCGACATAACCTGAAAGGCCGCTCAGCAAGGAAGAAGCCACTGCTCCAAAACCGCCATAAAAAAGCCAGACTACGGTTTGCAACTGCACATGGTGACAAAGATCGTACTTTTTGGATAAATGTCCTCTAGTCTGATGAAACAAAAATATAACTGTTTGGCCATAATGACCATCGTTACGTTTGGAGGAAAAAGGGGGAGGCTTGCAAGCCAAATAACACCATCCCAACCGTGAAGCAGCATCATGTTGTGGGGGTGCTTTGCTGCTGGAGGGACTGGTGCACTTCACAAAATAGATGGCATCATGAGGGAGGGAAATTATGTGGATATATTGAATCTCAAGACATCCGTCAGGAAGTTAAAGCTTGGTCTCTAATGGGTCTTCCAAATSGACAATGACCCCAAGCATACTCCCAAAGTTGTGGCAAAATGGCTTAAGGACAACAAAGTCAAGTTATTGGAGTGGCCATCACAAACACCTGACCTCAATCCCACYGAAAATTGGTGGGCAGAACTGAAAAAGCGTGTGCGAGCAAGGAGGCCTTCAAACCTGACTCAGTTACACCAGCTCTGTCAGGAGGAATGGGCCAAAATTCACCTAACTTATTGTGGGACGCTTGTGGAAGGCTACCCGAAACGTTTGACCCAAGTTAAACAATTTAAAGGCAATGCTACCAAATACTAATTTAGTGCATGTAAACTTCTGACCCACTGGGAATGTGATCAAATAAATAAAAAGTGAAATAAATCATTCTCTCTACTATTATTCTGACAATTCACATTCTTAAAATAAAGTGGTGATCCTAACTGACCTAAGAAAGGGCATTTTTACTAGGATTAAATGTCAGGAATTGTCAGTTTAAACTGAGTTTAAATGTATTTGGCTAAGGTGTATGTAAACTTCCGACTTCAACTGTATGTGAAGAACAGCTGGTCCACGATATCTAAGGAAATCTCAAGGTTTTGCTCACCTGAGGTAGAGTATGTCATGATAAGCTGTAGACCACACTATCTACCTAGAGAGTTTTCATCTGTATTTTTCGAAGCTGTCTACATACCACCACAGACCGATGCTGGCACTAAGACTGCACTCAATGAGCTGTATACCGCCATAAGCAAACAGGAAGACGCTCATCCAGAGCCGGCACTCCTAGTGGCAGGGGACTTTAATGCAGGGAAACTTAAATCAGTTTTACCTCATTTCTATCAGCATGTTAAATGTGCAACCAGAGGGGGAAAAAATCTAGACCACCTTTACTCCACACACAGAGACCCATACAAAGCTCTCCCTCGCCCTCCATTTGGCAAATCTGGCCATAAATCTATCCGCCTGATTCCTGCTTACAAGCCAAAATTAAAGCAGGAAGCACCAGTGACTCGGTCTATAAAAAAGTGGTCAGATGAAGCAGATGCTAAACTACAGGACTGCTTTGCTAGCACAGACTGGAATATGTTCCAGGATTCTTCCGATGGCATTGAGGAGTACACCACATCAGTCACTGGCTTTATCAATAAGTGCATCGAGGACGTCGTCCCCACAGTGACTACGTATATACCCCAACCAGAAGCCATGGATTACAGGCAACATTCGCACTGAGCTAAAGGGTAGAGCTGCCGCTTTCAAGGAGTGGGACTAACCCGGAAGCTTAGAAGAAATCCCGCTATGCCCTACGACGAACCATCAAACAGGCAAAGCGCCAATACAGGACTAAGATCGAATCGTACTTCACCTTCTCCGACGCTCATCGGATGTGGCAGGGCTTGCAAGCTATTACAGACTACAAAGGGAAGCACAGCCGAGAGCTGCCCAGTGACACGAGCATACCAGACGAGCTAAATAACTTCTATGCTCGCTTCAAGGCAAGTACCCCTTCAACATGCATGAGAGCGTTAGCTGTTCCGGGCGACTGAGTGATCACGCTCTCCGCAGCCAATGTGAGTAAGACCTTCAAACAGGTCAACATTCACAAGGCCGCAGGGCCAGATGGATTACCAGGACGTGTACTCCGAGCATGCGCTGACCAACTGGCAAGTGTCTTCACTGACATTTTCAACCTCTCCCTGTCTGAGTCTGTAATACCAACATGTTTCAAGCAGACCACCATAGTCCCTGTGGCCAAAAACACTAAGGTAACCTGCCTAAATGATTACCGACACGTAGCACTCACGTCTGTAGCCATGAAATGCTTTGACAGGCTGGTCATGGCTCACATCAACACCATTATCCCAGAAACCCTAGACCAGTAGTTCCCAAATTTTTTGTAGTCCCATACCCCTTCAAACATTCAAGCTCCAGCTGCGTACCCCCTCTAGCACCAGGGTCAGCACACTCTCAGATTTAGTTTTTTTGCCATCATTGTAAGCCTGCCACACATATACAATATACAATACATTTATTAAACATAAGAATGAGTGTGAGTTTTTGTCACAACCCGGCTCATGGGAAATGACAAAGAGCTCTTAAATTACCAGGGCACAAATATTAATATAATAATAATCAATCATTTTGCTCTTTATTTAGTCATCTTACATTAAAAAAAATATTTGTTCATCGAAAACTGTGAATATCTCACCACAGGTTAATGAGAAGGGTGTCCTTGAAAGGATGCAAATAACTTTGCAATGTTGGGTGGTGTTGGAGAGAGTCTCAGACTTAAATACTTTTCCACACAGTCTGTGCCTGTATTAGTTTTCATGCTAGTGAGGGCTGAGAATCCACTATCACATAGGTACGTGGTTGCAAAGGGAATCAGTGTCTTAACAGCGCGATTTGCCAAGGCAGGATACTCTGAGCGCAGCACTATCCAGAAATCTGGAAGTGGCTTTTGATTAAATAAAATTTTCACAGAACCGCTTGTTGCAATTTCGATGAGGGTCTCTTGTTCAGATATCGGTAAGTAGACTGGAGGCAGGGCACAAAAGGGATAACAAATCCAGTTGTTTGTGTCATCCGTTTCGGGAAAGTATCTGCATAATTGAATAGCCAACTCACTAAGGTGCTTCGCTATATCACATTTGAAATTGTCCGTAAGCTTGAGTTTATTTGCACACAACAAACCATACAATGATGGAAAGACCTGTGTGTTGTCCTTGTTAATCGAGACAGAGAAGAGCTCCAACTTCTTAATCATATCCTCAATTTTGTCKCACACATTGAATATAGTTGTGGAGAGTCCCTGTAATCCTAGATTCAGATCATTCCGGCGAGAAAAAACATCACCCAGATAGGCCAGTCGTGTGAGAAACTTGTCATCATGCAAGCGGTCAGACAAGTGAAAATTATGGTCAGTAAAGAAAACTTTAAGCTCGTCTCTCAATTTWAAAAAACGTGTCAATACTTTCCCCCTTGATAACCAGCGCATTTCTGTATGTTGTAAAAGCGTTACATGGTCGCTGCCCATATCATTGCATAGTGCAGAAAATACACAAGAGTTCAGGGGCCTTGCTTTAACAAAGTTAACAATTTTCACTGTAGTGTCCAAAACGTCTTTCAAGCTGTCATGCATTCCTTTGGCAGCAAGAGCCTCTCGGAAGATGCTGCAGTGTACCCAAGTGGCATCGGGAACAACTGCTTGCACGCGTGTGACCACTACACTATGTCTCCCTGTCATGGCTTTTGCGCCATCAGTACGAATACCAACATGAGCAGCAGCTACATTTGGCTACATTTGTGGAATTACCGKGAAAGAGTAACGGTTAATGTGATTGGATGTTAATTACCTGTATTTGACATTGTGTTGTTATTTTGCTGAACACTAACTAGATGGCTTAATTTTATTTTTGGCAGTGAAACGAGGCTACTCAGGCGAGAGAAAAAACTCACCCAAATGTATAGCCCTGTTGGAAAATATAAATAAACTCCTTGGAAATGTGAAGAAAAAAAAGTTTAAAAAAAAACGTGTTAGTTTTATTTAAAAATGTAAAATGTAAATCACATTTTTATTTGGCCTACCCCCAACGGCATTGGCGTACCCCGGGGGTATTCAGTTTGGGAATACCTGCCCTAGACCCACTCCAATTTGCATACTGCACCAACAGATCCACAGATGATGCAATCTCTATGCACTCCACAATTCCCTTTCACACCTGGACAAAAGGAACACCTATGTGAGAATGCTATTCATTGACTACAGCTCAGCGTTCAACACCATAGTGCCCTCAAAGTTCATCACTAAGCTAAGGACCCTGGGACTAAACACCTCKCTCTGCAACTCGATCCTGGACTTCCTGATGGGCCGCCCCCAGGTGGTAAGTGTAGGTAACAACACATCCGCCACGCTGATCCTCAACACGGGCGCCCCTCAGGGGTGCGTGCTCAGCCCCCTCCTGTACTCCCTGTTCACTCATGACTGCACGGCCAGGCACGACTCCAACACCATCATTAAGTTTGCTGATGACACAACAGCGGAAGGCCTGATCACCGACAACGATGAGACAGCCTATAGGGAGGAGATCAGACCTGGAGACTGAAAAAAGTTGGCATGAGTCCTCAGATCCTCAAAAGGTTTTACAGCTACACCACCGAGAGCATCCTGACCGCAAGGCACTACAGAGGGTAGTGCTTACGGCCCAGTACATCACTGGGGCCAAGCTTCCTGCCATGCAAGACCTCTATACCAGGTGGTGTCAGAAGAAGGCCCTAAAAATTGTCAAGACTCCAGCCACCCTAGTCATAGCCCACCCCCCTCCACCACCCCGCACATTGACTCTGTACCGGTACCCCCTGTATATAGCCCCGCTATTGATATTTACTGCTGCTCTTTAATTATTTGTTATTCTTATCTCTTACTTTTTTTGTTGGTATTTTATTAAAACTGCATTGTTGGTTAAGAGCTTGTAAGTAAGCATTTCACTGTAAGGTCTACATCTGTTGCAATCGGCACATGTGAGAAATACAATTTGATGTATTTAGCCTTTTATTGTCCCCAACACCTGTGTAATGATCATGCTGTTTAATCAGCTTCTTGATATACCAGGGATGCTTACGGACAGGGATGTAAACAAATTTGTGGAAAAAAATCAAGAGAAATAAGCTTTATGTGTGTATTGAACATTTCTGAGATATTTTATTTCAACTCATGAAACCAACACTACATGTTGCGTTCATATTTTTTGGTTAAGTGTAGTTATGAGGTTGGGAGAACCTATCTGGGCTAGCTAAAGCCAACTTCATGAAATTCTTAAGTGGCTAGTAGTACAAAAAAAATATATATAAAAAATTATATATATATTTTTAAACAGGACAAATCTGAAGGGGCACGTGCCCCTGTGCCGCCTATGGGCATGACGCCTCTGAATAGAACAGGCTTGGAAGCTCTAACTATGGCAATTTGACTGGTAAACTCATGGGTCCACTTGCATTGGCTGCTTGGTATTGTAATGCAATAATTTCCATGGTTATTTGGAGTGTTCTATCAACATTCTACATGGTAATATAGAATGGTAATTCAAATGATTCTATCTGATGTGGCTCATGCAATGACATGTATTTTTTGTAATGTCAGTTGAGTTGACTCAACAAATCACAGCACAGATTGAAGGGTACACTTCCTGCTTTTAATTCCTAGCATGGGTATACTCAAAATGGCTGCCAGTCCACCCATTATGCCATCATTGACATGAATGGAGATGTCCAATCTATTCATTCTATTTCTATGGTCAGGACCCCTGGGTCTTTTTTTGCAGGGCTGTGCTTCGGAAACATGTTGTTACAGTCTCTTAATAGACATTTAAGTGTTGTCAGTCCCCATAAACCCCAGTGTGAAACCTCTGTAAGAGTGGAAACAGAACCATAAAACTGAAGGCAAAAGGATGAACATAAAGTCTGCATCCCAAATGGGCCCTGGTCAAAAGTTGTATACTATGCAGGGAAGAGGGTGGCATTTGATGCGCAGACAACGTCCCTTAATCCCACCTCGCAACCAAAGCTGGAAAATGCCCTTTCCCCTTTTAAAACAAAAATAGTTCTTCAGTGAGGATGCTATAGCATGCCTAAGAAAAAAGTGAACGTTTTAAAACAATTATAACATGGATAAGGAAATCTTCAAGGTTTATAATGTGGTTTAACAACATGGGCTACTAAGTACCTCATCCTGTTTCTCTTACATTGTCAAATGTGGGGAATTGAAAGCAGAAACCTACAGAATGTTATTCCAATGTTCTGAACATTGAATGTAAATGCTGGGTGTAAAACATGTTATTTATCACTCATTTCCTCTCTAAGCGTCATCTCAACAGTTGGAATCATATTGAACAATTAGTTATTTGTTTTTCCAGTCCCGCCCTCAAATGTCACACAATACTGCTAATGGGTACAATACCAGTGTTCTAACAGTAGATTCCTCATCAGATAATGAGAGAGAGTGGTACTGCTCTTCAGTCTACACACACCAAGAAAATCCTTCTTTAGACTATGTCAGTGTGCCAGGACAAATAGACTGTCTGTGTGTGTGTGTCCCAGTGTGCAGCTTGTGTGTACGCTATTTCGGGTGTGTGTTTGCGTCTCTGTGTGTGTGTGTGTGTGTGTGTGTGTGTGTGTTGTGTGTGTGTTGGTGTGGTGTGTGTGTGTGGTTGTGTGTGTGTGTGTGCATACACATGAGTGAAAGAGGTTATGCTTACTGAATATTTTTTTTATACCTTTATTAACTAGGCAAGTCAGTTAAGAACAAATACTTATTTACAATGACGGCCTACACCGGCCAAACCCGGCCGAGCTGCAATTGTGCACCGCCCTATGGGACTCCCAATCACGGCCGGTTGTGATACAGCCTGGATTCGAACCAGGGTGTCTGTAGTGACGACTCAAGTACTGAGATGCAGTGCCTAAAACCGCTGTGCCACTTGGGAGCCCCAGAGGGCGGCGCACAAGATCCCCTCTCCACAAAATAATCAAAACAGAATGTCCCTGAGAGAAAAGCTTTTTGGGTTTTATAGCATACGTATTACAACCATCCAACGTTTGCTTATGTCACAATGTTTAACATTGTGGAAGAAAAACTAGACTAGACCAATTCTCATAAATCTAATATGTGTCATCCAGAAGTTTTGTATGTATACAACAATAGTGCTAAATAGTGGTTTGAGGAGGGTTAACATTTTCATATAAGCATACATTATATACTTGAAAACACAGTGACTTAGTTGAGAGACACTTACCTTGGTACCCATCATCATCGATGTCTCCGATTGCAGTGATGCACTCTCCGAAGTGTGCATTGTAGGCATCATCTCCATTTAAGAGTTCAGCCTGCTCCATCACCCCCTGCAAGTAGAGTCAAACGGGAATGGTTATGACGTGACACAACCCATTACTTTAAAGTGGAATGGTTATGACGTGACACAACCCATTACTTTAAAGTGGAATGGTTATGACGTGNCAACCCATTACTTTAAAGTGGAATGGTTATGACGTGACACAACCCATTACTTTAAAGTGGAATGGTTATGACGTGACACAACCCATTACTTTAAAAGGGGAGCAGTTACGGCATGACACAACCATTTACTTTAAAGTAAAATGGTTATAACTTACTACTAACTCAAATACATCCTGCTTTCTACTATAACAGTTGAGGAACTTTCTCTATCGGTTATAGATGGCTGCTTTCCCCTTTCTTTAGTTACTTGACTTTCATTAACAACTCAAACAACCAAACACACAGTAACAACCTCGAAGACGAGCTAGTTATAAGATCCTAATGATAACTCATAAATAGAACAGGATCAACAACAGACACCAATCTATACAAAGCTAAATAATCCCCACTGTTAAATCAAACATTCTTCGAGGTAATAACATTTTGTTAACCAAAAAGCTGGTCTGACATGGACAGATAAAACACTCTGTATGGAGGTCATAATATACACTCAACTCATCCACCCCGACCAACCACCCTACTTTCATTTTTGCCTTAAGTACCCATCTGTATTATGTAACCATACCAAACGTGACATATCATACTAATTTGAGTGGATTTACGTTTACATCTAGTCTATGAGACCAAGCTGTATAGGCAGCCATGTTTCTATATGGTGGGTTATATACAGGCTGACTGGAGGGCTAGAATATACTGTACATCTCCAATGTTTTTCACAAATCTCATTTAGAGAATTCCTAGTTGGAGGATTCTCTACCTGGTCACTCCCTTCCGAATATCCTACAACTTCTGGAAGATCTGGGACATTTCAGAAAGTTCACAGAATTTTCCAACTCTATTCCCATCCAACCCAGATCCCACTTACATTGCCCTTGCTGAGGTAGACAGAGACCTGTCCCTCGTCCCGTAGCGTGCTGTGCATGGGCGCTCCAACCAGCAGGTCCGACAGGCCGTCCCGGTTCAGGTCAACTGCACACAATGAGGAGCCAAAGTAAGAGCCCATCTGGAAAATAACCAAGCACAGCCACAGAGCCACACAGACAGGTAGCATTGGGTCAGTGAAAATACATAACGCTGTGTTCATCTTGTGTATAATGTAGAAAGATATACATGTATTCTATTCTATTCACACAATTTGGAGCAAAAGTAAGAGCCCATCTGGAAAATAACCAAGCACAGCCAGAGGCACAGAGACAGACACACCACTACAGCCACAGAGCCACACAGACAGACACACCACAGAGCCACACAGACAGACACACCACTACAGCCACAGAGCCACACACACCACTAGTCAGATCAGTCTTTTCATCGAAACATGATTATTGATGTTGAACTAGTATAATGTATTTGTCATGTGAATTGCCCTCCCTAGCTGTCTGGTTCGTGGCCAGACTAGGGATGTGTCCCAAATGGCACCCCTTTCTCTATATAGTGTACTATTTTTGACCAGAGCCCAATGGGTGCAATTTGGGATGCAAGCCTAGAGCGCTCTAAACACTTTACATAAACCACATAAACAGTGTGGTGCTTCTGAGAAAACCATTAACTAACAGTCTGCCATGCTTCACCTGCACCAGCTACAGTATGTGTACTCTACAACACATGGGGCATGGTTTCCCAGACCCTGATTAAGTCTAGAGACTCTCCATTGAGCATGATCACTCAAGTGTAGGCCTATGTCATTTCTGATAACAAAGAATACTAACAGATGGTAGAAGTGAACAGTGATCACCACTGACACACTAAAGAAACAACATGTCACTGTCATGTAGTAATGGTTAAACAGCCTAGTAGATACAGTGAGGGAAAAAAGTATTTGATCCCCTGCTGATTTTGTTCGTTTGCCCACTGACAATGAAATGATCAGTCTGTAATTTTAATGGTAGGTTTATTTGAACAGTGAGAGACAGAATAACAACAAAAATATCCAGAAAAACGCATGTCAAAAATGTTATAAATTGATTTGCATTTTAATGAGGGAAATAAGTATTTGACCCCTCTGCAAAAACATGGACTTAGTACTTTGTGGCAAAACCTTGTTGGCAATCACAGAGGTCAGATTTTCTTGTAGTTGGCCACCAGGTTTGCACACATCTCAGGAGGGATTTGTCCCACTCCTCTTTGCAGATCTTCTTCAAGTCATAAAGATTTCGAGGCTGACGTTTGGCAACTCGAACCTTCAGCTCCTCCACAGATTTCTATGGGATTAAGTCTGGAGACTGGCTAGGCACTCCAGGACCTTAATGTGCTTTTTCTTGAGCCACTCCTTTGTTGCCTTGCCGTGTGTTTTGGGTCATTATCATGCTGGAATACCCATCCACGACCCATTTTCAATGCCCTGGCTGAGGAAGGAGGTTTTCACCCAAGATTTTGACGGACATGGCCCCGTCCATCGTCCTTTGATGCGGTGAAGTTGTCCTGCTCCCTTAGCAGAAAAAACCCCCTAAGCATAATGTTTCCACCTCCATGTTTGACGGTGGGATGGTTTCTTGGGGTCATAGGCAGCATTCCTCCTCCTCCAAACACGGCAAGGAGTTGATGCAAAGAACTCCACTTTGTCTCCTGACCACAACACGTCACCCAGTTGTCCTCTGAATCATTCAGATGTTCATTGGCAAACTTCAGACGGGTATGTATATGAGCTTTCTTGAGCAGGGACCTTGCGGGCGCTGCAGGATTTCAGTCCTTCACGGCGTAGTGTTACCAATTGT
This sequence comes from Salvelinus sp. IW2-2015, assembly GCF_002910315.2. Lineage (NCBI taxonomy): Eukaryota > Metazoa > Chordata > Actinopteri > Salmoniformes > Salmonidae > Salvelinus > Salvelinus sp. IW2-2015. Next base: position 47,432,352 of record NC_036848.1, read on the forward strand.
TTTCTTGGTGGACTATGGTCCCAGCTCCTTGAGATCATTGACAAGATCCTCCTGTTTAGTTCTGGGCAGATTCCTCACCATTCTCATGATCATTGCAACTCCACGAGGTGAGATCTTGCATGGAGCCCTAGGCCAAGGGAGTTTGACAGTTGTTTTGTGTTTCTTCCATTTGCGAATAATCGCACCAACTGTTGTCACCTTCTCACCAAGCTGCTTGGCAATGGTCTTGTAGCCCATTCCAGCCTTGTGTAGATCTACAATCTTGTCCCTGACATCCTTGGAGAGCTCTTTGGTCTTGGCCATGGTGGAGAGTTTGGAATCTGATTGATTGATTGCTTCTGTGGAAGGTGTCTTTTATACAGGTAAGAAACTGAGATTAGGAGCACTCCCTTTAAGAGTGTGCTCCTAATCTCAGCTCGTTACCTGTATGAAAGACACCTGGGAGCCAGAAATCTTTCTGATTGAGAGGGGGTCAAATACTTATTTCCCTCATTAAAATGCAAATCAATTTATAACATTTTTGACATGCGTTTTTCTGGATATTTTTGTTGTTATTCTGTCTCTCACTGTTCAAATAAACCTACCATTAAAATTATAGACTGATCATTTCTTTGTCAGTGGGCAAACGTACAAAATCAGCAGGGGATCAAATACTTTTTTCCCTCACTGTAGCTGTGGTCCATATTTCAGACACATACCATTTTCCCTGAGGCTTGAAAGATCTTCACCAAAGACCCACCATCTATTCTGAAAATGTAAACCTGGAGGGAAAGGAGGATACAGTGTTAAAATACAGTGTTAACAAATCAGTGTTAAAATAAAGTGTTAACAAATCAGTGTTAAAATATTCAATACTAAGATATGATACTCCTCCTAAAACAATCAATCAAATCCTGTACATACTTTTCCTCCTCCACTGTGTTGTGGAGCTCCTGCAGCCACATCTATGAAGTTAGGAGAGGAGAAGTGTCCAGCAGTCACAGCATAGCCTAGAGAGAAAGAGAGACAGAAACAGTCAGACTTTACATGAAATAGTGGTTAGTCACAGCATAGCCAGAGAGAAAAGAAACAGTAGATTTTACATGAAATAGTGGTTAGTCACAGCATAGCCCAGAGAGAAGAGAACATGTCGACTTTACATAGATATGTGGTTAGTCACAGCATAGCCCGAGGAGGAGAAAGAAACAGTCAGACTTTACATGAAAATAGTGGTGTAGTCACAGCAGTACGCCAAGAGAAAGAAACAGTCAGACTTTTACTGAAATAGTGGTTAGTACCAGCATAGCCAGAGAGAAAGAAACAGTCAGACTTTACATGAAATAGTGGTTAGTCACAGCATAGCCAGAGAGAAAGAACGTCAGACTTTTACATGAAATAGTGGTTAGTGCATAGCCCAAGAGAGAAAGAAACAGTCAGACTTTACATGAATATGTGGTTAGTCACAGCATAGCCCAAAGAGAAAGAAAGTCAGACTTTACATGAAAGTAGTGGTTAGTCACAGCATAGCCCAGAGAGAAAGAACAGTCAGACTTTACATGAATAGTGGTTAGTCACAGCATATGCCCAGAGAGAAAAGAAACAGTCAGACTTTACATGAAATAGTGGTTAGTCCAGCATAGCAAGGAGAAAAGAAACAGTCAGAGTACTTTTACATGAATAGTGGTTAGTTCACAGCATAGCCCAGAGAGAAAGAACAGTCAGGACTTTACATGAAATAGTGGTTAGTCACAGCATAGCCCAGAGAGAAAGAAACAGTCAGACTTTACATGAAATAGTGGTTAGTCCAGCATAGCCCAGAGAGAAGAAACAGTCAGACTTTACATGAAATAGTGGTTAGTTCCAAGCTAGCCCAAAGAGAAAGAAACAGTCACGACTTTACATTCAATAGTGGTTAGTCACAGCAGTGCCCAGAGAGAAAGAAACAGTCAGACTTTACATGAAATAGTGGTTAGTCACAGCATAGCCAGAGAGAAAGAAAAGTCAGATTTTACATGAATAGTGGTTAGTCACAGCTATAGCCCAGAGAGAAAGAAACAGTCAGACTTTACATGAAATATGTGTTAGTCAGGCATAGCCCAGAGAGAAAGAAACAGTCAGACTTTTACATGAAATAGTGGTTAGTCACAGCATAGCCCAGAGAGAAAGAAACAGTCAGACTTTACATGAATAGTGGTTAGTCACAGCATAGCCCAGAGAGAAAGAAACAGTCAGACTTTACATGAAATAGTGGTTAGTCACAGGCATAGCCCAGAGAGAAAGAAACAGTCAGACTTTACATGAAATAGTGGTTAGTCACAGCAATAGCCAGAGAAAGAAACAAGTTCAGACTTTACATGAAATAGTGGTTAGTCACAGCATAGCCCAAAGATGAACAGAAAAGTCAGACTTTTACATGAAATAGTGGTTAGTCCAGCATAGGCCAGAGAGAAAGAAACAGTCAGACTTTACATGAAATAGTGGTTAGTCACAGCATAGCCCAGAGAGAAGAACAGTCAGATTTTTTACATGAAATAGTGGTTAGTCACAGCATAGCCCAGAGAGAAAGAACAGTCAGACTTACATATAGTGGTTAGTCACAGCATAGCCCAGAGAGAAAGAAACAGTCAGCTTTTACATGAAATAGTGGTTAGTCACAGCATAGCCCAGAGAGAAAGAAACAGTCAGACTTTACATGAAATAGTGGTTAGTCACAGCATAGCCCAGAGAGAAAGAAAAGTCAGACTTTTACATGAAATAGTGGTTAGTCACAGCATAGCCCAGAGAGAAGAAACAGTCAGACTTTACATGAAATAGTGGTTAGTCACAGCATAGCCCGAGAGAAAGAACAAGTCAGATTTACATGAAATAGTGGTTAGTCACAGCATAGCCCAGAGAGAAAGAAACAGTCAGACTTTACATGAAATAGTGGGTTAGTCACAGCATAGCCCAGAGAGAAAGAAATAGTCAGACTTTACATGAATATAGTGGTTAGTCACAGCATAGCCCAGAGAGAAAGAACTAGTCAGATTTACATGAAATAGTGGTTGTCACAGCATAGCCCAGAGAGAAAGAAACAGTCAGACTTTACATAAATAGTGGTTAGTCCAGCATAGCCCAGAGAGAAAGAATAGTCAGACTTTACATGAAATGTGGTTTAAGGTGCACAGCATAGCCTAGAGAGAAAGACAGAATCAGTCAGAGTTGCCAATACAATCAAATAAATGAGTTAGTCAGGTAGTCAACTATTTTACTCGTGCTCTTTGAGGGTCTACACCAAGTTAGTGTAGTGTAAAGTGTACTATCATTTAAAAAGGGCTTTGTAAATACATTTGATTGATGATTTATAAATTGATTGGGCTATTTATTAATTAATTAATCAACTGACTGAAAGACCGACTGACCGACAGATTGAGCGATTGCATTAGTGATTAGTCGATTAAATCAATCAAAGGAAACATACCTAGATAGCTGTATCTGTGTGAGTCGACTTCTTCTTTGTTGGGGTTGTAGAAGGTGTTGGAGGTCAGGTTGTAGACCTTYACTGTTCCTGTCCAGTAGTATGATCCTGGAGCTCCCATCACCACCAGCTCCTGAAATTGACCACACACCATACATCTTGCAACATTAGGCTGTGTTTACACAGCCACCCTAAAAACCCAAATCGGAATTTCTTTCTATATCGCCAATCTTTTTTTCCTGACTGTCCACACATAGTTTTACATGTGACCCATATCAGATTTGCGCATTCACACTGARGTAGCCTCTGAAGTAGCACACAGATGCAATGTTCATTTCCTGTCACTGTTCCTTTCAATTTTGGAGTGGTTGTAATGGTAACGGTCATGTGCAATAAAACCACTTCAGAGCTAAAAAATCTGATCTGAGCATCCAGACAGAAGTTGCATATGGAGYATCGGGTTTGGARAAGGATTTAGATCCACATTGGAGATGGTATTCATCGAAAGTCCAAAAATCTGATTCCATGTGTTTTCTTTTTTTTGCTGTTTACACATTAGGGAAAATATCCGATAGACAGTGGTGCAAAGTAATTAAGTAAAAATACTTTAAAGTACTACTTAAGTCATCACTTTACTATTTATATTTTTCACAACTTTTACTTAATAACATTCCTAAAGAAAATTATGTAGTTTTTATCCATACATTTTCCATGACATACKAAAATCCCTGGTCTTTCCTACTGCCTCTGATCTGGCGGACTCACAAAACACAAATGCTTCATTTGTAAATGATATCTGAATTTTGGTGTTCCCCTAAATATAGGTACATTTAAAAAAAAAAAAATAAATTGTGTCACCTGGTTTGCTTAATAGAAGGAATTTGAAATTATTGATACCTTTACCTTTTTGTAATTGCTCAAATAAGTATATTTGAGCAATTACATTTACTTTTGATACTTAAGTATATTTAAAACCAAATACTTTTAGACTTTTACTCAAATAGTATTGTACTGTGTGACTTTCACTTTTACTTCATCCATTTTCTATTAAGGTATCTTAACTTTTACTCAAGTATGACAATTGGGTACTTTTTCCACCATTGCCGATAGGTATCAGATATGCAAATAATTGACAAAAGATTTGAATTGGACTGACTGTGTAAACACAGCCTTAGAGATTTATTAGCCTTCTGACTCAGCAAAATAATACATTTACCCAGGGGTGAAAGTAGATAAAATGTATTCCCAGTATGCATAACTGCAGGAAGTATGGGTCCTGAGGACGGTGCAGCACCCGACTGAAAAATCATAATTAAAAAATATATTAATACAACATATATATWTWTTTTTTCTCACAAAACTAGTGCACTGGGGCTTTACTAATATTAACAGACCAATATACTGTAGACATCTGTAGTGCAGGAAGATTACATTTTTTTCAGCTTCGGCAAAAAAAGTTAGTTGTATAATTAAGAACAGTATCTTGTAAGATTCAATAGTTGGAATTGTAAGAGTTGTTGCCCTGTCCCTTTCTCTGCGATTGTGCAAAGATGGCATGTCATCAAGGCAAAGGGTGGCTACTTTGAAGAGTCTCAAATATAAAATATATTTTGATTTGTTTAACACTTTTTTTGGTTACTACATGATTCCATATGTGTTATTTCATAGTTTTAATGGCTTCACTATTATTCTACAATGTAGAAAATAGTAAAAATAAAGAAAAACCCTAGAATGAGTAGGTGTGTCCAAACTTTTGACTGGTACTGTATATCAAGCAAGTATTTTTATATTCCACAAGTATTATCAGATTAACTGTTTTGTAGAGATAATTATCAGACTCCAGTTACAAATGCTGATAAACACTCCAATACATTTAGTTGATTTCCCCCCCCCACAAAAATAGTGCACTGTGCCTTTACCAATTCCGTATTAGCTGACCAATATAGATGTCTTCAGCGGCAGCAAGATTTTTTTTTTTTGCACCCCCACCCCCAAACTACTTCCCGTGGCTATGCCAGTACGGGACCGTCTATGTGTGCACACACCTTTAAAATGTATTGCCTTTTAATGTGGCATAAACACAACCAGTCCTGATATTTTCATCTGATTGTCAAACAATCACTTGAAAAGGCTCCTTTAAGCCTGGCTGCCTGTGCATGTTTGTCCACTCTAAAATCATTCCCGCATCCATACAGTGCACTGTGCACCAGCCATTTGATGAATGGAAAGAGACAACTGTTAGAAAACACCAAAAAGTGTAATGAATGACATTCTGCGATTTTCAAATAGGACTTTTGACCTGTATTGATCCGTCTACTGCTGTCTGTGCGCGTTTTGGCCACTTATCTCTGCCTTGGCAAAATGTCACTGTTATTTTGGAACCACACCGCATTTTGGAGCGTACTTCCTCAGGTTTCAAGTCCATTTGCTCATTTGTAATTACACTGACATGCGGTAATGATAAATAATAGTGAAATGGCCTACAACTTTCTTGGGATCTTTGTTTTAATTATTGTGATATAGGCTCATGTTCAGATGTTTCGGTGTACCCACACAATTTATTTTGCCAGTACTCCTGTACTGTACTGGTTACTTTCACCCCTGCATATACCTACAACAGACAGAGCAAATTAAAATCAAATAAGCAAACAACAAAAACATCAGGTCAGTGACTCCAAATTTACCACCCATCTCTCACAGTCGACCTAACAAAAGTTACAAAACATCAAAAAGTCTAACGGAATGACAAGAAATTATCTAGTCGGGAAGTAAAGAAACAAACATCTGGAGTTGATTGGTCAGTCAGTCCTTGATTTGATGGTCAAATCAAGAGCTCGATTCATATACATCCGTTTCACTAGATTCTTAGAATGTCAAAATACATGCCGTTTCACTAGATTTTAGAAGTCCAGATACATCCGCTTCCTAGATTCTAGAATTGTCAGATACATCCGCTTTCACTAGATTCTAGAATGTCAGATACATCCCGCTTTCACTGTATTCTTAGAAGTGTCATTACATCCTTGCTGTCATACTTCATTTTTAAGGAATGTCAGAATGTTGTCTCCTGCTGTTCACTCTGTGAAACACTAGAATACTAAGACATTAGCTACAATTCAAAGACAAAGGTTAAGAACAACAGCTGTCCATTATATCTAACATTCCTCAGATTCTGACATTCTGTATTGAAATGCTGTCCAAGAGTCTGACAGCTCTTCGCTTGTCTGTGTATGGATAGTCTGCGGTGGAAAAAATGTGTTGTTCCTTTGCTCCTTTGTTCAGACGACTCCGTTGTTGAGTCCAACAACCCCCCGACCTTCTGGTAACACAACCTTGACATGCAACTTGGATGCTCATCGCTATTCCTACTCTTACATAACTTATTTTCCCATTCCTTATAAATGTTCAGCCGTGCACTATGCAAAGGTCTCATACAGTGTTGATTCCACACAGCCTGGAATCCAAACTAAATCATTTCTCATCTAGACAGTCCAAGTGTCTGTCTATTGGTGTAGTTCCAGACTGAACCTGTGAAGTGAAACAATGAAACTGAGTGATATTCAGGTTGGAGCCAGGCTAAGATTCCCCACAGGCTGCAGTTTGGTTTCCAGGCTAGATACCACACAGTACGGGGTGCAGAGTGAAATGATGGTCTGTGGTCTGAACTGATTTGATGGTAACTTGAAACCTTTTTTAGATTTCTAAATTGCATAACTTTATTTTTTCATTCCTTTTGAAGGTTAACTATGCAAAGTTCTTATATGATCTGGAGCCACAGTAGAATGAAATAATGATCTGAACTGATTTGATAGATGGACTTGGGTTCTGGACACTACTGCTGTTAGGTGATGCTCCTCAAATAGGAAGACTTCTCTTGGCATACAGACAGCTCAGCAATTTGAAAGACAGACCTGGTTTGGGCTTGGAACTGCTACTCTCTGTCAGGTAAGATAATGGTGGTGGTGTTGGTGTTGTTATGTTCCAGTGCCTGATCAGAATAGAACAGAACACTGCTCTTCTCTGGGCACACAGACAGAGACATTCAGACAGCTCAGCAAATAACTCAATAAGTCAAATTACTGATTACACTTGAATGGACTGGCACAACTTTAAACGGTGCACTACCTCTTTGATATGTCCTTATTTCACCTCATCAAAAGCACAGACTAAGTACAAAGAGAATGGCGGTGTACCAAATGGCACCCTATCCCCTATATAGTGCACACATTTTGACCAGAGAGCTATGGGTCTCCCGAGTGGCGCAGCAGTCTAAGGCACTCACTAAAGACCCTGGTTCGATTCCAGGCTGTATCACAACCGGCCGTGATTGGGAGTCCCATAGGGCGGRGCACAATTGGCCCAGTGTCGTCCGGGTTAGGCCGGGGTAGGCCGTCATTGTAAATAAGAATTTGTTCTTAACTGASTTGTGTGTTTCCGCTGTGAAAGCAAAATAAATCTTTATTTCCTTCTGACACTCTCTCTTTATGGGAGGAACAAGGCTTACAGTGTATCAGAGAGGTCAAGTCAGGTTAACACAGCCCCTCTTAGTAGCCTATGGAAACAGGAATGAGTAAGGAGACTAACATGGCTTTGGTAGATTTCTTTGTCATCAAAATTGCTCAAATGTAAAAAAAAAAAAAATCTAATAAATGCCTCAGTTAGACAATGGATGAAGGCACTCCAAAACCATCAGGTATTGAATGAATTATAGCACATAAAACTGGCACGGACAAATAATGAATGGAGTTTAGGTGGGAATTCAAGTATTCAATATACAGTACCAGTCAAAAGTTTGGACACACCTACTTGCTTGGGCCAAGATTGACTGACCTTCATGTCTTAAAGTAATGATGGACTGTCGTTTCTCTTTGCTTATTTGAGCTGTTCTTGCCATAAAATGGATTTGGTCTTTTACCAAATAGGGCTATCTTCTGTATACCACCCCTTGTCACTGCACAACTGATTGGCTCAAACACATTAAGAAGGAAAGAAATTCCACAAATGAACTTTTAACAAGGCACACCTGTTAATTGAAATGCATTCAGGTGACTACCTCATGAAGCTGGTTGAGAGAATGCCAAGAGTGTGCAAAGCTGTCATCAAGGCAAAGGGTGGCTACTTTGAAGCATCTCAAATATAAAATAGATTTTGATTTGTTTAACACTTTTTTGGTTACTACATGATTCCATATGTGTTATTTCATAGTTTTGATGTCTTCACTATTATTCTACAATGTAGAAAATAGTCAAAATAAAGAAAAAGCTTTGAATGAGTAGGTGTTCTAAAACTTTTGACTGGTACTGTAAATTGTCAAATAAATTCAATTATATGTGCATAATTTGCATAAATAGAGTGCCTGCAGAAAGTACTCACACCCCTTGACTTAATTAAAAAAAAAAAATGTTACAAATTGGAATTCAAATGGATTTGTCATTTTTTTTATCTACACAAATACTCTGTATTGTGAAAGTGGAAGAAACATTCTAAAAATGTTTCAAGATGAATGAAAAATAAAAAACTAATACACAGCCTTATTCTAAAATGGATTAAATAAAACAATTTCCTCTTCAATCTACACACAATACCCCATAATGACAAAGCGAAAACAGGTTTTCTATATCACTCGAAATTGAGCTCAGGTGCATCCTGTTTCCATTGATCATCCTTGAGATGTTTCTACAATTTGATTGGAGTCCACCTGTGGTAAATTACATTTATTGGACATGATTTTGAAAGGCACACACCAGTCTATATAAGGTCCCACAGTTGACAGTGCATGTCAGAGCAAAAACCAAGCCACGAGGTCGAAGAAATTGTCCGCAGAGCTCCGAGACAGGATTGTGTCGAGGCACAGATCTGGGGAAGGGTACCAAAACATTTCTGCAGCATTGAAGGTCACCAAGAACACTGTGGCCTCCATCAGTCTTAAATGGAACAAGTTTGGAACAACCAAGACTCTTCCTAGGGCTGGCCGCACGACCAAACTGAGCAATCGGAGAAGGGCCTTGGTCAGGGAGGTAACCAAGAACCCATTGGTCACTCTGAAAGAGCTCCAGAGTTCCTCTGTGGAGATGGGAGAACCTTCCAGAAGGACAACCATCCCTGCAGCACTCTACCAATCAGACCTTTATGGTAGAGTGGCCAGACAGAAGCCACTCCTCAGTAAAAGGCACATAACAGCCCACTTGGAGTTTGCTAAAAGGCACCTACAGACTCTCAGACCATGAGAAACAAGATTCTCTGGTCTGATGAAACCAAGATTGGCCTGAACTATGGCCTGAACGCCAAGCATCACGTCTGGAGGAAACCTGGCACCATCCCTACGGTGAGCCATGGTGGCAGTATCATGCTGTGGGGATGTATTTCAGCGGCAGGGACTGGGAGACTAGTCAGGACTGAGGGAAAGATGAACGGAGAAAAGTACAGAGAGATCCTTGATGAAAACCTGCTCCAAAGCGCTCAGGACCTCAGACTGGGGGCGAAGGTTCACCTTCCAACAGGACAACAACCCTTAGCACACAGCCAAGACAAAGCAGGAGTGGCTTCGGGACAAGTCTCTGAATGTCCTTGAGTGGCCCAGCCAGAGCCTGGACTTGAACCCGATGGTACATCTCTGGAGAGACCTGAAAGTAGCTGTGCAGCGACGCTCCCCATCCAACCTGACAGAGCTTGAGAGGATCTGCAGAGAAGAATGGGAGAAACTCCCCAAATACAGGTGTGCCAAGCTTGTAGCATCATAACCAAGAAGACTCGAGGCTGTAATCGCTGCCAAAGGTGCTTCAACAAAGTTGAATAAGGCTGTAACAAAATGTGGAAAAAGTCAAGGGGTCTGTATAGTTTCCGAATGCACTGTAAGTATTCAACCACCTGAGTCAATAAATGTTAGAATCACCTTCAGCAGCGATTACAGAGTCTTTCTGGGTAAGTGTCTGAAAGCTCTGCACACCTGGCTTGTACAATATTTGCCCATTTTAAAACTCTTCAAGCTCTGTCAAGTTGGTTGTTGATCATTGCTAGACAGCCATTTTCAAGTCTTGCCATAGATTTTCAAGCCGATTTAAGTCAAAACTGTAACTAGGCCAGTCAGGATCATTCAATGTCGTCTTGCTAAGCAACTCCAGTGTATATTTGGTATTGAGTTTTAGGTTATTGTCCTGTTGAAAGGTGAATTTGTCTCCCGGTGTCTGTTGGAAAGCAGACTGAAGCAAATTTTCCTCTAGGATTTTGCCATCCTTGAAAACATGAAGATTGTACCTTAGTGAAGTGTTGTGTTGGATTTGACCCAAACATAATGCTTCGTATTCAGGACAAAAAGTGAATTTATTTGCCACATTTTTTGCAGTGTTACTTTAGTGCCTTATTGCAAACAGGATGCATGTTTTAGAATATTTTTATTCTGTACAGACTTCCTTATTTTCACTCTCTCATTTAGGTTAGTATTGTAAAATAACTCCAATGTTGTTGATCCATCCTCAGTTTTCTCCTATCACAGCCATTAAACTCTGTAACTGTTTAAAATCACCATTGGCCTCATTGTGAAATCCCTGAACAGTTTACTTCCTCTCCGGCAACGGAGTTAGAAAGGACACCTGTGTCTTTGTAGTGACTGGGTGTATTGATACACCATCCAAAGTGTAATTAATAACTTCACCATGCTCAAAGGGATATTCAGTGTCTCTTTCTTTTACCTATCTACCAATAAGTGCCCTTCTTTGTGAGGCATTGGAAAACCTCTGTGGTCTTTGTGGTTGAATCTGTGCTTGAAAGTCAATACTCGACTGAGGGACTTTACATTTACAGTTGAAGTCGGAAGTTTACATACACTTAGGTTGGCGTCATTAAAACTCATTTTTCAACCACTCCACAAATTTCTTGTTAACAAACTATACATTTGGCAAGTCGGTTAGGACATCTACTTTGTGCATGACACAAGTAATTTTTCCAACAATTGTTTACAGACAGATTATTTCACTTATAATTCACTGTATCACAATTCCAGTGGGTCAGAAGTTTACATACACTAAGTTGACTGTGCCTTTAAACAGCTTGGAAAATTCCAGAAAATGGTGTCATAGCTGTAGTAGCTTCTGATAGGCTACTTGACATCATTTGAGTCAATTTGAGGTGTACCTTGTGGATGTATTCAAGGCCTATCGTTCAAACTCAGTCACTCTTGCTTGAACATCCATGCGGAAAATCAAAAGAATCAGCCGAGACCTCAGAAAAAACAATTGTAACCCTCCACAAGTCGGTTCATCTTGGAGCAATTTCCAACAACGCCTTGAAGGTACCATATTCATCGTTCAAACAATAGTGCGCAAGTATAAACACCAATGGGACCACGCAGCCGTCATACTAGCTCAGGAAGGAGACGCGTTCTGCTTCCTAGAGATTGACGCACTTGTGGGCGAAATTGCAAATCATCCAGAACAGCACCTTGTGAAGATGCCGGAGAAAACAGGTCAAAAGAATCTATATCCACAGTAAAACAATCCTATATCCGACATAACTGAAAGGCCCCTCAGCAAAGATAAACTGTTTGGCCATAAGACCATCGTTACGTTTGGAGGAAAAAGGGGCCGAAAGAACCATCCCAACCGTGAAGCACGGGGGTGGCAGGCATTTGTTGTTTGGGGTGCTTTTCTGCAGGAGGGACTGCGTGCACTTCACAAAATGGTGGGCATCATGATGATGGAAAACTATGTGGTATATTGAAGCAACATCTCAAGACATCAGTCAGGAAGTTAAAGCTTGGTCGCAAATGGGTCTTCCAAATGGACAATGACCCCAAGCATACTCCCAAAGTTGTTGGCAAAATGGCTTAAGGAAACAAAGTCAAGTTATTGGATGGCCATCACAAAACACCTGACCTTCAATCCCACGGAAAATGGGTGGGCAGAACTGAAAAGCGTCGTGCGAGCAAGGAGGCCTTCAAACCTGACTCAGTTACACCAGCTCTGTCAGGAGGATGGCCCAAATTCACCTAACTTATTGTGGGAAGCTGCTGGAAGGCTACCCGAAACGTTTGACCCAAGTTAAACAATTTAAAGGCAATGCTAACAAATACTAATTGAGTGCATTGTAAACTTCTGACCCACTGGGAATGTGATGAAATAAATAAAAGCTGAAATAATAATTCTCTCTACTATTATTCTGACATTTCACTTCTTAAAATAAAGTGGTGATCCTAACTGACCTAAGACAAGGACATTTTACTTGGATTAAATGTCAGGAATTGTGAAAAACTGAGTTTAAATGTATTTGGCTATGGTGTATGTAAACTTCCGACTTCAACTGTATGTGTAGGGTACAGAGATGAGTAGTCATTCAAAAATCATGTTAAACACTATTATTCCACACAGAGTGAGTCCATACAACTTTCTTTTTGACTTGCATATATTAATTAACTTAAAGGCGTAGAACAGGGCTGCAACCACAAAACTTCCCCTGTCTGCCTGCACTCACCTGTGCTATCTAGACTGCCTCATTGGAGGTCGGTTAAGTCAGCCCCCCGCACCTCTCTGATTCAGAGGAGTCGGGTTAATACGGAAGACACATTTCAGTTGAATGCATTCAGTTGTACAACTGACTAGGTATCCCCCTTTTCCTTTCATTAATTACTGTTGTTGTCAATGTTCTATTGCCATAATTCAACTTGTGTTCAATAGCAGGATACCGTCAGTATAAAAATCAACGCACTTGGCTCTAGATTACCTCTTTCTATACATACTTTACGTTGTTTGCTAGATCAGAAATAACACGACTATAATCCAGTTGTTCAGTTTCCGAAGTTGCTTTATATAGCGCATTTCCATTTGTAAACAGCTGTGTCAAATGATTACTTTTTAAAATTCCACAAAATAAAGTTATCTTTCTTCTCTTTCTTGTGATGTAAGTGTCGAGATTTTTAATCCCGACAAAGCTTTAATGCTCTTATAGTCAATGTATTCCATGCATTGACGCGCGTATTTCAGCCGTTACCTGTGGTTTGTTTGACAGGTCATTCCCAAGCGTTACCGTGGTTTGTTTGACAGGTCATTTCAGCCGTTACCGTGGTTTGTTTGACATGTCATTTCAGCCGTTACCGTGGTTTGTTTGACAGGTCATTACAAACATTTCCATGGTCGTAACGTTAACGAGAAAAAACGACAGGCACAAACAAGAGTATAAAAGAGTCGCAGGAGTAAAATGAAAGCATTCAATCCTGCGAGATTGAAGTGACAATTGGATTTTTCACCCCTCAAACACAGGACATAGATGGCTGAAAAAGACAGATTCTCAAGTGGACGGGGCATGCGCGTTGCTAAAAGCACTATGACTGCCGTCTGTGTGTTTGTTTGTGTTTGTGGTGAGTGTGTGTGTCCGGTGCGTCTGTCTGTCCAGTGTGTGTGTGTGTGTGTGTGTGTGTGTGCATGTGTATTCGAGCATTAAAACATATCCCAGACTGAAAGAGCAACCTCCAAACAGTATGACTGAACTAACAGAGACAGAAACAGTATCACATGTATTAGAAGAAGAGAAAAGTTGAACATGGAGAATGCACTGCTACTGACCTCAGTAAAAACGCCTGCTATCCCCGCTTGGCACGAGCCGTGCTCTTCCCCATACTTCTGCTTATAGTCTGCAAAGAAAAAACAAACCACAAATGATTTCGCTTTGTGTCTTAGCCAGCACTTTCACTCCTCTTATTTCTGTATTCCATATGGACCTAGTCAAAGTCTTCAGCGCGAGCCAAATAGGAATCTGGAATCAGGAGGAAGAAAGTTAGGCTTTGTTACAAATGTCACCCTATTCCCTATATAGTGCACTACTTTTGACCAGAGCCCTATGGGATTCACTATGGGCACTGGTCAAAAGTATTGCACTATGTAGGGGATAGGGTGACATTTAGGAAGCAGAGTTACAAACTACAGAGTAAGGCAACATTCAACATAAACTCACACTTGGGGGGACACTACCTCTCGAGTTACAGAACAATATTGGGCTTGGATATCTCTGAATCACAGGGTACACATGGCCCCATCTGAGGCCTAGCTGAAGTGTGTGTGTGTGTGTGTGTGTGTGTATGTATGTGTGTGCGCGCATGCCTAGCTGCAGTGGCTCCGTGAGATTGGAAGCAATAGCAGAAAGGAAGGAAAAAATGTTTTTATAAAAAAATCTAAACCTGCGAGTCCAATCAAGAAATAAAGGCCTGCCTTCATTTGAAAAAGAAACTCACTTGGCCGAATCAAAACGCATAATGTAATGAAATTTGGCTGTGGTCAAAAGTAGTGCACTATGTAGGGAATAGGGTGCCATTTAGGACGCAYGCCATGACACTTGTATAGAACATTCTAGGGAAATGACCCGTTACCGAGTCAATGTGCGAGGGCCAGGTTAGTCGAGGTAATGAGGTAATATGTACATGTAGGTAGGGGTAAAGAGCAGTAGTCAGCAGCATAGAAAAGGAGGACGATGCAAAATAGTTCTGGTAGCCATTTGATTAGCTGTTCAGAGTCTTATGGCTTGGGGTAAAGCTTGTTTAGAAGCCTCTTGGACCTATGACTTGGCGCTCCGGTACCACTGCGTGGCAGCAGAGAGAACAGTTTCTGACTAGGGTGGCTGGAGTTTGTCAATTTTTAGGCCTTCCTCTGACACTGCCTGGTATAGAGGTCTGGATGGCAGGAACCTTCCCGGTGATGTACTGGGGCCGTACGCACTACCCTCTGTAGCCGTTGCGGTCGGAGCCAGCAGTTGCCATACCAGCGGCCATGCAACCATCAGATCCGCTCTCGATGGTGCAGCTGTAAACTTTTTGAGGATGTGGACCCATGCAAATCTTTTCAGTTTCTGAGGGGGAATAGGCTTTGTTGTGCCTCTTCACGACTGTCTTGTGTGTTTGGACACATGATAGTTTGTTGGTGATGTGGACACAAGGAACTTGAAGCTCTCAACCTGCTCCACTACAGCCCCATCGATGAGAATGGGGTGTGCTCGGCCCACCTTTTCCTGTAGTCACGGTCATCTCCTTTGTCTTGATCACATTGAGGGAGAGGTTGTTGTCCTTAGCACCACACTGCAGGTCTCTGACCTCCACCTATAGTGTCTCATCGTTGTCGGTGATCAGGCCTGACAACCGCTGTGTTCGTCGGAAGTGTCGTCGTGCGGATCCCCACACGCACCCCTCGCGGACCACGCACGAGACCCGCGAGAATCGGGCATCACAACGCGCAAACAAAGAGTTTCAGAAGTATGGACAGTTGATCTGGGATCAGTTTTTCTTTCAAGATCATAATGCATAATGATTAGATGCATAGGGTGTGTGCGTGTAATATTGATCCTTTACAGCATAATGAAGTGTGTGTGTTGTCCTTGGAATCCGTAAGGTGTTGCGTCTGCCAGACTGAGAGCTCATATTTCTCTCTTTAGTTGGTTGAGAGAGAGAGAGAGAGAGAGAGAAAGAGTGAACACACTTCAAGGCTCAAAAAGTGCCAGCTAGCTTTTAAAGTCAGGATATCAGTCAGTGGTCTGGAGTGTGTGTGTATGCAGAAGTCTATAACTCATTGTGAGAGCGGAGAGAACGTTGCCATGATTAAACTACCTGCACTGTCTAACCTGGGGCCGAGGGTGTACACAGCTTAAAACAACACAACCCACGCCACCACCACACCACACACACAAACACACACACAACACACACACAACACACACACACCACACACACACACACACACAACACACACACACACACACACACACACACGACACAACCCAAGCCCTCTCCCCCTCATCCTACTTATCAACTTTGGTAAAGTCTCTGTGTCTGTCTGTGTCTATAAGTTGTGTACAGTGTGAGTCAATTTGGCTGATGGAAGAATTCCATTGAAATTAACATGCAGTAACCATGACCTTACTGCCTGTCTGTTTGTCGGTAGAAGGAAGCATCTGTGTATGCATAGTTTACCAGGAAGGAAATGATTCTACATTATTTGATCTAATCCATCATGAAGTGGATGTAAAGCAGTGTTTCTCAACATGGGGTGCTATTACCTATAAGAGTAACTGGCCTATAAGCAGGGGTTACGTTGGAAGACTCATGAGAAAATAGACGATCAATCGTTCATGAGGGGGTACTTCAGGCAGAGAAAAATCTAATTAGGGGTAGAGTAATCCAAAAAGATTGAGAACCATTGAGGACATTACTGTACCTTCTTACCAAGGGATTAGGGCTTGGGTCCTGTCCTGTACAGTTGGTGTGTGTATGTGTGTGTGTACTTCTGTACCTTCATAGCAGGGGATCAGGGCTTGGGTCCGMCCCTGTAGCGTAGGAGGGATGATGGAACAGTAACCATGGGGAAGGATGAGCTCAGAGTCATAGTAGACGTTCTTCCAACGGTGGGCACAGGCCTGCATCAAACACATGAGGTGAGGCATAGTCAGAACAGAGAGACAGACACTGACAGACAGAGAGACATGGCATCTCACTCAAGTATGACTGGATCTACTGGCCTCCTCTGAGAGATAACTGAGAGAACGGACAGACAGAAAGGGCGGAGAAATGGACACATGGACAGACAGAAATGACAGACAGAAGCACATGCACACACACACACACCCACCCCCACACACATTAACCAATAATGTGCATTCCCAAACACTTGACATAATAAGTGTATTCTTTAATCTACCATCCTGATTACTTAACTCAATAGTTGTTATGTAACTCGATATCCACAAAGCAGAAGGCAAGACCGACTCTGTATTATGTGAGATGGAGACAGTGTGTCTGCGTCCCGAATAGCAGCCCTATGGGTCCTGGTCAAACATAATGCACTATATAGGGAATTAGGGTGCCATTTGGGATTCAGCCACTGTCTCTGTGGCTGCCAAATTAACTGTTCTGAGAGAAGAAGGGGGATGAAAGCAAAGCCAACTGTGACCATAACGGCCCTGGTCTCATTGGTCTGTGGTGTGAATATCTGAACATCAGCTTAGGAACAACCCCTGCTTCCAAAACAGACATTTTATATGCGGTGGGATGAGATCCTAACTCCTAGTTAGACCTAACTCATAACATCTTCATATTAACATTTTAGTTGCTTCCCAGGTCTCCTTTCACACTATTGAACCAAACTGTGCTGACACTTATTTTCTGTCCAGTACCGTTCCAGCAACTATGGTGGATGTGTAACCAGGCCAGCTCAGTCCAGCGTGGTTCAGGTCAGCTAAAGAACATCTTGAAAAAGAAAAGGAGAGCTGGCCTCTAAGAGCTCAGATGCAATAATTTAATAACCAACATTTGGACAGCCAAGCTGTCTTCATCAGGGTATAATGGCAAACACTGCGGGTTACTAATTTATATAGTTTMAAAAGACACACAGGTGCCTGGCCGTGCTGCTGCTACAGTTTATACTGTTCTGCTTGCGGCTATGGAACCCTGACCTGTTCACCGGACGTGCTACCTGTCCCAGACCTGCTGTTTTCAACTCTTTAGAGACAGCAGGAGCGGTAGAGATACTCTGAATGATCGGCTATGAAAAGCCAACTGACATTTACTACTGAGGTGCTGACTTGCTGCACCCTCGACAACTACTGTGATTATTATTATTTGACCATGCTGGTCATCTATGAACATTTGAACATCTTGGCCATGTTCTGTTATATTCGCCACCCGGCACAGCCAGAAGAGGACTGGCCACCCCTCATAGCCTGGTTCCTCTCTAGGTTTCTTTCTAGGTTCTGGCCTTAGTTTTTCCTAGCTACAGTGCTTCTACACCTGCATTGCTTTCTGTTTGGGGTTTTAGGCTGAGTTTCTGTACAGCACTTTGAGATATCAGCTGATGTAAGAAGGGCTTTATAAATAAATGTGATTTGTGTCTGTAATCATGGCCGACTGTGGCTTGATTTCATTGATCAATTTACAGATATAAAAAGAACATATAAAAAAGCATGAATGGAATACATACGATCATAGATACAATTTGGCTACATAGGCCAACAAACATTATTTACAATGGATAACAAAAACACAATCACAAGAATGGGTTTAGATCAAAGTCTACATTGAGACCGAAGGGCAAGGGTTTTAAATTAAAGATCCAGGCAGCCTCGTTTAAACATCCCCTGCTTCCAAAATAAAGAACATCCTGCCTCCAAAAAAGCAATTGTATATGTAGTGGGTCATAAGTTTACTCATCATAAGATGTTAATAATAACCTCTGAATTCCTATAATTTCTCATAACATATTCATACTGTAGTAACACACTGCGCTCCGTCCTACTCATTTCACATTATTGTGCTGGCCCGAGCCAAACTTTACAGCCACAGGAGTATTTCTTCTTTTCAGCATGGTTTCAGAAACTGATGCATAACGACTAGGGATGTAACTATTCACAGATATGCATCTGTCCCTGTGCTTTGGGCAGGACCCCAAACGTAGCATGCATCGGTGAGAAATCAATTCAAATAGCCGGTTCACTAAAATGTTTTGCTCAAATGACTTTCTTTCTACCTTCTGAAAATACCGCTCATCTTTTGTGACAACTGCATCCTCTTCTTCAGTGTCTAACTAAGCATGTAATTATGTTGACAGTCTTTGATCTACAAGGCATTTTGAATGACGAACAACCACAGGCAATATCATTAGCCTAGTCAAACTGCGCGCCGTGCGCAGATTCGCGCGCTGACCAACGAGATGGCCTATTCCTGATCTGGCACTTCTATCTGCAGGTCACCTTCAGCATTCAAATGTTTGTAAACTGGCTTGCGCAATATTAGGCTTTATTGGTTGAGTTACAAACAATGTCATTTCCAGGGTTATACCCAGAACATGCCCAGAATCGTTTCAAACTAAAATGTATAGTTCCTGTATCGGAGCCGATGTATCTAGAAACCTATTGAATCSTCTTGAAAGGGAAAAATGCACATCTCTAGTAACCTGGCCAGCTCAGTTAGGTACAGTTCAGTAGTGTGAAAAGCCCTTAGTCTTGCGAAATCCGTACATTACAGAACTCTTAGGAACTCAGTTGAGGCGCAGTGTAGAGAACGCTCTACCTCAGTTGGTAGAGCATGGTGCTTGCAATGTCAAGATCGTGGGTTCGATTCCCAGGACCACCCATACTTAAAATCTATTCCTGCATGACTGTAAGTCGCTTTGGGAAAAAAACGTATGCTAAATGGCATACGTGAACTGGCTAACCACTTAGCTAGATAGCACATTTAGACAGTTAACTTAATAGTTATAAGATATCTAGCTGGCAAAATGTAGTTGTGAATTCGCTACTTTAACTAGATCACATAGCGCGTGCTGCACAACAGTGAGTGACTCACAAGTCTCTCGTAGTTGGGTGCTTGTAAACAAACTCCACGTGACGGGGGTCTACTTCATAATGAAAAATGATGTGACAGGTTAAATGAAGAACGTGATCTTCTTTATCTCCTAACGTATTGCAAATGTTGACTGCAGGCATTGACTTAAAAAGTAGCTACAAATATTKTATTGTATTAAAGCACTTCAAAGATAAATTGTTTCAACGGTAATGACGATATTGAAAAACTCTCCCATGGCTAGTTCCAAATACACCAACTCACAGAGGTAAATAGAGCACTGTAAATCACAATAACATGTTTTTTAAAGAAGTGAATTCAAGTTCATTTTCAAAACTTTATAGTGTTATTTATGTTATTTTAGGGGGAGTCTGTATATGGAGTAAAGCATTGAAATTCCTTCAGTCCCATAAAGTTGTTTTCTACATTAATATTGCGTGTTGAAAGTGTTCCTCTAAATAATCGCTTAGCATCTTGTATTTTGGATAAACATTCCAGAACTATCTCCATCTCTTTGTGTGTGTAAAGTTTGGTTGTACTATCCTTGTGGGGACCAGAAGTCCTCACAGGGATGGTAAAACAAGGAAAATGTGCCACATCGTTTCGCTTGACCTGTTTTCTATTGATATTTKTTCGTATATATCCATACAAACTATGCTGATTCGTGACTTCGACTGGCTGAGAAAAGCTGCCCATCTGTCTCATTCTGACTCAAGACTTTTGGAGTCGGGATGAGACATTTTGCAAATGTCAGAGACAGACAGCAGGGTTTATTCAAATGTCCGCTGTTGAAAACMAAATGTTAGTATAAAATAAATATGAGATAATGTCTAGATACTTTTTAGATGCTTTTTATGGTGGAGATCAAGTTTATAAATTGCTTTGTTGGGCTAGTATAACAGTGGATTGTGCAGACAGACGGAACAGAGTAAATAGGAACATTAACGTCATAGATTTAGCCGGTGATAATTTGTGGAATAGACACCAGGTGGAATGCGGTTTTAACCAATCAGCGTTCAGGATTAGACCCACCCATTGTATAATGAGCTATGTGGAGTGTTTTAATAAGAAGGTCATACCAAGGATCATTCAGATATTTGATATTGAATTTTAAGACCCCTTGGAGTATCAAAAAATATTCTAAAAATGTTTTTGATTAAAATGTTATCTGGCCTTACGGCTATTAGCCCATACAAACAGACTGAATAACAGATTCACTACATGGAACAACAGGTAGTCCCCCCAACCCAAAAATGATTTTTTAAATTATTTTTTTAACGTGCATTTAACCCCTTATTTTTGGCACTAATAAGTCTTCATATATACACCACCAGTCAAAAGTTTGGACACACCTACTCATTCAAGTTTTTTRCCCTTCTATTTTCTACATTGTAGAATAATAGTGAAGATATCAAACCATTTGAAATAACACATATGGAATCATGTAGTAACCAAAAAAGTGTTAAACAAATCAAAACATATTTTATATTTGAGATTCTTCAAAGTAGCCACCCTTTGCCTTGATAACATCTTTGCACACTCTTGGCATTCTCTCAACCAGCTTCATGAGGATTGCTTTTCCAACAGTCTTGAAGGAGCTCCCACATTGCTGAGCACTTGTTGGCTGCTTTTCCTTCACTCTTGGTCCAACGCATCCCAAACCGTATCAATTGGTTTGAGGTCGGTGATTGTGGAGGCCAGGTCGTCTGATGCAGCACTCCATCCCGCTCCTTGGTCAAACAGCCCTTACACAGCCTGGAGGTGTGTTWTGGGTCATTGTCTTGTTGAAAAATAAATGATAGTGCCACTAAGCGCAAACCAGATGGGATGGCATATTGCTGCAGAATGCTGTGATASCCATGCTGGTTAAGTGTGCCTTGAATTCTAAATAAATCACTGACAGTGTCACCAGCAAAGCAACGTCACACCTCCTCCTCCGTGCTTCACAGTGGGAACCACACATGCAGAGATAATCCGTTCACCTACGTGTACTCTGCGTCTCACAAAGACAGCATTTGGAACCAAAAATCTCTAATTTGGACTCATCAGACCAAAGCACAGATTTCCACCGGTCTAATGTCCATTGCTCATGTTTCTTTGTCTAAGCAAGTCTCTTCTTATTATTGGTGTCCTTTAGTAGTGGTTTCTATGCAGCAATTGGAACATGAAGGCCTGATTCACACGGTCTCCTCTGAACAGTTGATGTTGAGATGTGTCTGTTACTTGAACTCTGTGAGGTGCAATCTGAGGTGCAGGTAATTGCCAATTTCTGAGGCTGGTAACTCTAATGAACTTATCCTCTGCAGCAGAGGTAACTTCCTTTCCTGTGGCGGTCCTCATGAGAACCAGTTTCATCATAGCGTTTGATGGTTTTTGCGACTGCACTTGAAGAAACTTTCAAAGTTCTTGAAATGTTCCGTATTGACTGACCTTCATGTCTTAAAGTAATGATGGACTGTCGTTTCTCTTTGCTTATTTGAGCTGTTCTTGCCATAATATGGATTGGTCTTTTACCAAATAGGGCTATCTTCTGTATACCACCCCTTCCTTGTCACAGCACAACTGATTGGCTCAAATGCATTAAGAAGGAAAGAAATTCCACAAATTAACAAGGCACACCTGTTAATTGAAATGCATTCCATGTGACTACCTCATGAAGTTGGATGAGAGAATGCCGAGAGTGTGCAAAGCTGTCATTAAGGCAAAGGGTGTGTCCAAACTTTTGACTGGTACTGTACTTCCATAACTTTTTTCAACTGGTACCGGGGGACCTTCAGAGAAGTCTTGTGAGGCCTGTGGGCACCCTAGAGCAATGTGTACGTGTTCGTGAGAGTCACCTTTTCACAGAGGGTTCATATTGGTTTGTAGGCCAAACTGTTCGGACGCTACAGACGATTTTGTGAGAAGACCGATTTTCGGGATGTCTCATGGTCTGACAAACACCGCTCTAGCTCTCTCACCTTTCAACACAGATTCGGAAGTGCGACATAGGCGGATGCGGTGGATTGAGATTTCATCAAATGCAAAACAGATATCTCTAGCTTAAACTGACAGATTATTATGGGGATTATCTTGCTATTATGCACAATTACGATTTGCGCGGGCGGGGAGGGGGGGCGCGGACTTCGACCTTAGGGGGTTTTTAATAGGAAACTATCGCAGCAGCCTCCCAACTTGCTTTGCACAAAGTGCCACAGAACAATGTGGTCCGAATTTAGACTGCATCCAAATGACAACCTGTTCCCTAGATAGTGTACAACTTTGATCAAGGTATTTCTGGTCAAAAGTAGTGTGTAACAGTTTTAACTTACG
This sequence comes from Salvelinus sp. IW2-2015, assembly GCF_002910315.2. NCBI lineage: Eukaryota > Metazoa > Chordata > Actinopteri > Salmoniformes > Salmonidae > Salvelinus > Salvelinus sp. IW2-2015. The sequence continues at coordinate 47,455,406 of NC_036848.1, forward strand.
TCTGTCCCCTCGCCCTGACACGGGCGCGAACCAGGGACCCTCTTGCACACATCAACCACGGTCCCACGAAGGTGCTTACCCATCGCCTCCACAAAAGCCCGCAGCCTTGCAGAGCAAGGGGCAACCCTACTTCAAGTCTCAGAGCAAGTGACGTAAGCGATTGAAACGCTATTAGCGCGTACCCGCTAACTAGCTAGCCATTTCACATCCGTTACAAGTGCACTATCTATCTACGGAATGGGTGTCATTTGGATGCAGTCTTAGACAGTGATGCACAAATACTTAAAGTAGAAGTTTAAATTATTTTAAAGTATTTTTACCTAAGTGTTGGCTGTGCCCCTGGCTATGCGTAAATTTAAAAAACAAGAAAATGGTGCGTTGCTAATATTAGGAATTTGAAAATTATTCATACTATTACTCTGTAATACTTAAGTATATTTTAGCAATTACAGTTACTTTTGATACTTAAGTCTATTTTAAACTAAATACTTTAGACTTTTGTCATTTTCTATGAAGGTATCTTTACGCTTTTCACACACACACACACACACACACACACACACACACACACACACACACACACACACACACACACACACACACACACACACACACACACACACACACACACACACACACACACACACACACACACAAAGTTCAGCTCTTTCCCCTTTCATACTGGAGGAGAATTCCAGTCCACACTGTTACACAGCCTATTGAAGCGGGTAGAAGAGTTGTGCAGCAGATTTTGGGCACAGAGAGAGAGAGCATCAGATGACTGTCTGGCAGAAGTATGGCTGTGTTGGGAAACACTCATGTGTTTCAGAGCAGTCTGGCCGACAGCACTAGCAGTACTACTGGTGCTCCAACAAGCTTGCTACTAAATCATATTCAGTACTACAACAGAAGCAGTATGCCTGACTCCAAAGAACCAGTATATTATAAACAAGTAATAAACTAGTAAAACCATAATGTTAATGTTGTGTTTCTCTGCCAGAATCAGAGACCAAATATGGAGGTGTTCCATTATCACACATTTTGCTGTCCAGTCTGAGAGCTGATTGGTTTAGACTTTCAGTTAAACACAGCTGATTGGTTAAACTTTAAGCAACACACGGCTGAAATAAATGTAGTTCAGGGTCTGGATGTATCAAGTGTCGGAGTGTTGATATAGGATCAAGTACCCTGTGTCAATGTAATCTTATTCATTGTGATATTAAAAGACAAAACTGATCCTAGATCAGCACTCCTACTCTGAGACGCTTGATACATACAGCACAGAGCGACATCTGCCAAGCAGCCGGTCCTCTCCTCATGCAGAGATACCTGAGTCCATTCAGATGAGATAAAAACAAATATCAGCAGCCTGCTCCCTTCAGAATGGATAGTAGTTTATTACTATGATATGTCTATACTCAGCAGACCTCTACAGGGGCCCATGGATACGTGGCTCTGAAACTTCACTATCTTTCTGTTATCACCAAACCTGCTGGGGAGTTTAAAACAACTACTTGGACAATTTGCCACTTGACTTACTGTAAAATCACCAAACCTGCTGGAGTTAAGGCCAGGCACTACACCCTCATAGGGTATTTTTTTCCCCTTAATCATATCATAACCAACTTTTACTAGTTGAATGTAAAATATATTTTATTATAATTGTATTTTTTTTTAAATGTTTTATTAAAATCTGCAAATGCAGTGATATGTCATTAATATGTGCATATTTGCATATCACAGAAATCAATTTTTCTGGACACTGGATGAAATCAAACTAAATATTTTGGTTTCATTTTGTTAAGACACTCCAAGACTTATCCAGAGCAGATTGTGGATAAATACTTTTTCCTTCATTCTATCTGTAAAATACTAAAAGCTTTTTTGGCGCATTTTTCCAAAGAAAAATGTTATCTACAATAAAACATTTACAACATATCAATAACTCCGTCTGGGCAAGTCTGGAGAATATATCTAAGGAAAACCACACAACATTTGGTGAATGCAGATGCTTCTGAAGCTGAGAAAAATGTGTTGGCATGTTGGAAGAATCTGACATTTAAGAAATGGCAGTTAAAAACAAGTACACTGAATTTAGACTATAACAAATGCCTATTTAGACCCAATCACCATCCCTTCAAAGTAAGTTACTAATTATAGTCTAGTTTGTAACACTCACTATAAAATGGGCTTTTAAATTACATGTAATTTAATGTAGTATTTAAGTATGTCCATTTTAGTGGTTAAAATTCATAAAAATMTTGATGACAGTAGTATGATAAACTAAAGAAAATATAAATGTTCATCAAGTTTTTGACATTTGTATGTTTACTTTTCGAAAATATTAATATTAATGGGCCAAAATAGCAACAAATTTCAAAATTGATAGGTAGATGCAAAAATGTAATTTCAGCCTGTGGTGCCTGGCCCTAACTAACATTTTGGTATCACTTTATTTAATGAGTCCTTTTACAAATGGTCTACAGATGCTAAAAATATTAACAAATGATTAACTTCAAACTCTGTTGATATGCAACAACTTGATAGGGTCCCTTTTTCAAGGGATAAGGAAAACAGCCATCACCTAAAAACAACTACAATACATTACCCAAGACAAATCCCTCCTAAATCTCTGTATCTCTTATTATTCATGCATAATAACCATTGGAAGTGGTTTGAACATCATGGAAATATAATCCCTCTGCAATGATATGATAATGGAAGCATTGAAATGGAGAAAGACCATAGCAACAGAACACAAATTCTCAAGATTCCTCCAACTCCCCTGATGTGGGAAGCCTATCAACAAGTGTGTCAACACATTGCCACCTGCCAGAGGTGTTTACAGACTGTCTCAACACAAGGCCAACGGAGGCTATGAGTGTCCTTCTACTCTGTCTATTTCTCTACATGGGCTTATAGCCCTTACAAGTGTCCTTCGACCCACTACTGACAACCCTCCAAAACGTCCAGCCAGTCTCAAGGCCATGGAATGTCCCACAGGGCGAGAGACGGGCTTCAGGGCCAAAGAGAGAGGGGATTGGTCCTTTCATCACCCACTACAGGGTGCAGGAGTTAACACTTAATGAAACTAAGGTTAGGAGACCACCACCGTGGAAGGGCCAGGGACTGCAGCCTAAACAAACCCAGCCAGCTGCCCTCTGATCTGGGAGTAAATATACAAAAAGAGACCCTGGAGTAAAGACCCACGGCCTCGCTAGCACTTCAGAGATTACTACTGCATATAGTTGGTTTATTGATTGCTTAAAAATTAAATAGGTGTTTTTAACGTCAACTGCTAACAGAATGATAGCAGCATGCATGGTTCACAGCAATCTCGCACAATAGCCATTTAGCTACATATTCGTCGCCAAACCCACTGGCCCCAGGTCATCTATAAGTTTTTGCTAGGTAAAGCTCCGCCTTAACTCAGCTCACTGGTCACCATAGCAACACCCCCCATAGCACGCGCTCCAGCAGTTATATTTCACTGGTCATCCCCAAAGCCAACACCCCCTTTGGCCGCCTTTCCTTCCAGTTCTCTGCTGCCTATGACTGGAACGAATTGCAAAAATCATTGAAGTTGGAGACTTATATCTCCCTCACTAACTTTAAGTGTCAGCTGTCAGAGCAGCTTACCGATCGCTGAAGCCTTACACAGCTCCATCTGTGAATAGCCCATCCAACCAACTACCTACCTCATCCCCATATTTGTTTTTGTTTTTCTGCTCTTTTGTACACAAGTATTTCTACTTGAACATCCTCATCTGCACATATATCACTCCAGTGTAAATTGCTAAATTGTAATTACTTCGCCACTATTGGCTTATTTATTGCCTTACCTCCTTACTTKATTTGCACACACTGTATACAGATTTTTCTATTGTGTTATTGACTGTACGTTTGTTTATCKCATGTGTAACTCCGTGTTGTTGTTTTTGTCGCACTGCTTTGCTTTATCTTGGCCAGGTCGCAGTTGTAAATGAGAACTTGTTCTCAACTGGCCTACCTGGTTAAATAAAGGTGAAATAAAAATAAAMAAAMAAAACATGCATTTTACATGCACACACAGAAAGACAGACTCACACATGCACAGCTGCACACAAACACACAGGCACATGCACACACATACATAAACACACACAAACTCACAAATAAACAAAAAACTAAATGTGTACTTTCATAGTCGATGTGTCGTATAAGTAAATTATTTGGAATTAAGTTGTGTCCACTTATCCAATTGAAAACAATCATGCCGTATTGCCAAAAGCATGTGCCTCTACTTGAAAACCAAAGGATGGAGTAAAAAATACATTTGCCTTTTAAGGAGCGCTTTGATGTTAGGAAAAGCTGGGGTTTAACTATATGGTTCATGGAAAGACATTTGTAACAATGATGGTGGTTTAAACCCGGCAGCTTTTGCAAGCATACATAGATTGTGTTAAACAATTGCTGAAGTAACTGCGTACATCAATCCAATGCTTTCAAATCCATGACAGAGAGTGTGCAAGTACACACTTTAGGAGACACAGATGAAACAGATTAAAACAGATGATCAGGGTTGTATTGTGAATTTTGAACTCACCAGTATTTTTCCATTGGATTTGTCCTGCCGGGCGAGGCTGACCCCCATCCACTCATCATCCCTGTCTCCCTGGCACGTCTTCCCACAAGACTCCCTGGGCTTGTTCCCTGCAGGAGACAGACAGAAGATAGCAGTTTGTTAACAATGACTGTAATATTTAACCTAGTGGATGTTTCCCCCATCCTCTGGGAGTCAACAGATGAAAGGGGTGCCTAGAGACAAGTTTCTAATACAGTTCTAACAAACGAGCTTTAAAGTTGATCTTTTATCTTTTTGTTTTTTGTAGATGTAGTGGACGCGGTTCGGTGAGCTATGCTCCAATGATGAGTGACCTTGTTTGAGGTCTGAGGATTTGTGTTAGCTGCCCTGAGATWATGCCTTGGCTTTAGCTCATCAYGCTAACACAGTCTTATGGCATACATACATACTGGGTTCCACCCTGGTTCACTATTGAACAGTCTTACATTTTGAGACTGCAGGAAAATGTACCATGTCAAGTTCCTTGTAATGATCTGAATACCAGACAGGCTTTTTTTTATTTTATCGGTGTTGACACCAAACAAACAACTCTTGGGCCAACAGATATGGCCTAAATCCCAGACTACAGCCCAGAATGTTGTGTGTGTGTTTGTCTCTCTGATAGATGGAGAGCACAGTGACCTAGGAGGAGGGAGGAGAGGATTGAAACGCTTCCTTCGTCCGAAATGGCACCCTATTCCCTATATAGTGCACTACTTTTGACCAGGGTCCATAGAGCTCTGGTTAAAAGTAATGCACTATGTAGGGTGCCATTTAGGACAGAATCGCTGTTTGGTCATCCTACCCTGTTTAATCATTACAGAGTGTGTAGCAGAACTCTAGGCCAAAGGAGCTGCCCAGTTATTTCATGTTTGCTAACAGATAAAAGTGGCTTAGAAAAGCATACATGTCTTTTGATGGTGCTGGGCTATATTTTGACTGGCTTCTAGGACTCTATGTCCATTTMCTCTCTGTCTCTGCAACTTTAAGCAATTCTTAAATCTTAATGAAGATCAAAAAGACCTAAGGAATGTCTGAAAAAGGAGTAAGACTCTGTGTCTCCTTCTAAATGGCACCCCTATTGGCTACGTAGTGCACTACATTTCACCAAGATCTCGGGTCTCATTTGGGACGCTACCCAAGACATAAAAACATTAGTCCCATTAAAACATGACTGCAAAGAGTAAACAGCAGTAAGAAAGGAACATAGTTATTCACTTTAACAAGAATGCACTTAACTGGGCAAATAAAATCAATTAGCAAATGTTAGGTGAATTAGCAGACGTAGACACCACAAGAAGAATTGTGCAATCAAGGCACTGCTCTTACAGAGTCTGAATCTAACTTAACTTTAGAAAAAAGCGGTGGGCTAATCTCTCTCTCTCTCTCTCTGTTCAGTTCCTCCGTCTCAGATCACCGGCTTTGTCCCCAATTGCACCCTGTGCCCTATGTAATGCACTTTTTGGCCAGGCCCCATAGAGCTTTGGTGAAAAGTAGTGCACTAGYCTATAGGAAACAGGGTGCCATTTGTGATTCACACACAGATTTACTGGAGCAGTCAGTGCAAATAAGAAAAATTATAATTGACGCTATTTCCGGAGTTCATCACTAATATTTTCTCTGAGGCACCCTAGGGCTGAACTCCCTCTGTCTGGCATAATTCATGGTAGCTCTCGCTCTGTGTGTGTGTCGTGTGTTGTGTGTGAGAGAGAAAGGGCGAGAGAGAGACAGGGAGAGATCAGAGAGACAGAGAGAGTGAGACAGAGAGTGTGAGACAGAGAGTGTGAGACAGAGAGCGTGAGAAAGACAGAGAGAGAGACAGAGAGAGAGTGAGTGAGACAGAGAGTGTGAGACAGAGAGCGTGAGACAGAGAGAGAGAGAGAGAGAGAGAGAGAGAGAGACCAGAGAGACAGAGAATGAGACAGAGACCAGAGACAGAGAGTGAACACTGCAACAGGACCCCACGTCTGGCCTGACGCTTCGTTTAATAATGTACATCTTGTTGGTGACATGGAGGAGTAAGTGGGGATTTCTATTAAACCCACATAAACCTTCTCTCTCTCTTGACCACAAGAATAGCAATTGCAGTAAACTTTCTGGCACAACCACTTGGAAAATATTAGCTAAAACATTAATCATACCTATCAAAATATTTCTGGACTTCTAGCAACCCGAGAATGTTCTCTCTTTCTGTGTGTCTTTATTATTTATAAGTAAAAGGAACAGTTGACCAGTGTTAAACACTGTAGCTGCCTATATAACATACTTTGTGGTTAGTGTTGTCTGTTGTCCTGTCTGTCTGTCCATGGTCTGTTGTCCTGTCTGTCTGTCCATGGTCTGTTGTCATGTCTGTCTGTCCATGGTCTATTGTCCTGTCTGTCTATGGTCTGTTGTCCTGTCTGTCTGTCTATGGTTCTGTTGTCCTGTCGTCTGTCTATGGTCTGTTGTCCTGTCTGTCCATGGTCTGTTGTTGTCCTGTGTCTGTCTGTCTATGGTCTGTTGTCCTGTCTGTCTGTCTATGGTATGTTGTCATGTCTGGTCCATGGTCTGTTTTGTCATGTCTAGTTGTCATGTCTGTGGTCCTGTCTGTCTGGTCCATGGTCTGTTGTCCTCTGTCTTGTCCATGGTCTGTTGTCCTGTCTGTTCTGTCCATGGTATGTTTGTCCTGTCTGTCTGTCTGTCTGTCTATGGTCGGTTGTCCTGTCTGTCTGTCCATGGTATGTTGTCCTGTCTGTCTGTCTATGGTCAGTTGTCATATCTGGCAATGGTCAGGTGTCCTGTCTGGCAATGGTCAGGTGTCCTGTCTGGCAATGGTCAGTTGTCCTGTCTGGCAATGGTCAGTTGCCCTGTCTGGCAATGGTCAGTTGTCCTGTCTGGCAATGGTCAGTTGTCCTGTCTGGCAATGGTCAGTTGTCCTGTCTGTCAACGGTCAGTTGTCCAGTCTATGTATGGTAAGTAGTTCTCTGTAGAAGGTTGTGAAGCAGGGACCTCGTTTATCAATATTGCATAGAAAACTATTCTAAAATACTACCTACGAACAGAATTTAGAATGTTCATACGCATAGAAAATGTGTGATTTATCAAACAATCCTACAAGCGTCATACACACACTGGTAGGTGATAACCATTGATAAATACCAATTGTTCTCAGCCTCAGTGCTTGGCTATTAGCATTTTGAAACACCCCTAATTAACCCAATATAGTCAAAATCATCCCGTTAAAGCCTGTGGCTAATATACACTGGGTGTTTAAAACATTATTCCTCATATTGAGTTGCAGCCCCCCACACACACACACACATATGGCTGTGCGTAAATCTCACACTTTGTGTGGAAATGCTCCCACGCATGGTTTACGCAGATTTGTGTCTACACATGATTGATAAATGAGGCGCCTCGGGTATATCTATGTGGTTGTTCCTTGTACTGTATGCACGGCCAGTGGCTCCGAGCTCTGAGGAGAGACGTCTATATATAGAAGCCTCCAGTCTGGGGGTCTGGGGGTTATACTGAACAGAAGACTCTGGTCCTAAGGGTAAGTATAGTTTGTGGTTATCCAGATGGCTCTACTGTGGTCCCTTGTGACTGCATGGTCTGTGGTTCAGTACTGACCTCTGCCTAGGTCCATCTCAGTGCAGCGTCTCTCTGGGTTGCTGTGGACACGGCACTTGAACACGGCTCCAGGGGTGTGAACAGAGCTGCTGTGGGAAGAGTTGGCCTTTGGGGCCCCTACCAGCACCCTGTAGACAGAAACAAAACATAGTTTGTAAACAGTGTAAACGCAACACATCCTGTCACAGCAGTCAAGAAGAAGAACAAGAACAACTTCAAGAAGGAGGACTACTGTAGTAGGAAGAGTTGGCCTTGGGGGGCCCTATCTGCCCCTTGCATACAGAAACAATGGGAGAAGAAGAACACCTTGCATGAAGAGTCAAAGGGTGGTTGTCACCAAGCATGAAGGATACAGTGTCAATAACACACATCCTCCCACTGGGCACACACTGGTTGAATCAATGTTGTTTCCACGTCATTTCAATTAAATGACGTTAAACCAACATGGAATAGACGTTGAATTGACGTCTGTGCCCAGTGGGCTGTCACAGTAAAATCACATAATGATCTTCATAAGGCCCATTCTACAACAGAGTAATTCCCCCCATGTTCAAGACAAGTATGGTAGCCTATATTCAGGGGTGGAACTGGGGGAGAACATGTGGAACCGGAGTTCCCAAAGTGAAATTATTTTGATGTGAAAATCTGCTTTCTAAAGATGAACTCTAAAATGTAATATGAGTTCCCGAGTGACTTTTATGACAATTCCACCCCTGGGTATATGGGTCAGTCATGGCATCAGCACCCTGATTCATGACAGCACACTGACTCATGACAATGAAGACAATGGTGGGAGTTGTGACAGCTATGGGGACATGATCCCATAAGCTTTGGCTACATGCTGGAATCTGGGACAGGTCAGCTAGGCTGCTACAGAAAAAAAGTCTAAAAGAAACCAAATGAGATGCACATTCTTAAATACTGCACATCAATCAAACTGTTGACATAATAATGATAAGATTATGTCACCATCATACAAATTGACTGTTTTTCGAAACAAGAGAAATGCGTTTACGCGCAGCAGTAAACTAGTGAGTCAACTTCACCCACACACTGTCAATTGAGTAAGTGTCTTTTTTTAGAAAATTATATTTATTTACTTAGTGATTTTAGAGGCTATTGCTCACATCATTAGGCTATTTATTTTTAAACAACTGCATGCAAGCTAGGCTATTCTTTCAACAACTGCATGCAAGCTAGGCTATTCTTTCAACAACTGCATGTCGGCTACGTAGCGCGACACAAATTTGAATGGCCCAAATACAATCCATAAGAATTGCGTAACAACCATACTGTGCCATTAATGTCCATGGGCGGATACATAAGTGCATGAACAGTCCCCATTGCAATAACATTCACTATAAGATAGATACTAGGCGTTATAGGCTACCATGAGTAAACAGGTAGCCTATGAGACTTACCAGCGCGTATTGTCATGATAGTGCTCCAGAACAGAATATCCAAAGAAACTCGAGTCAGGTCCACGGAACACAATAGGATGTTCTAAGTCAATGTTGTAGGAGTGAACTACAGAAACAGACAAATACACGTAGAGCACATTCAAAAGGCTCCTCTTCTGATTCTGAAAATGGGCCATCCTTTTGCGCATCCTTGAGAGGAACAACACTATTGAAGAAGTATCTAAAAACAAAACAAAGCCCGTCAAGGTTTCAGTGCTACTACAGAAAAAGTTACAAAAACTAACAGTTCAACTAGTTTCTGAAGTCTAGCACTTCGAACATGGAACAATTAAAGGGGTAGGTGCTCGAGAATAAAAATAATGGTCCGGTGAAAAGTAACGGTCTGATCAGCTGCTCTCCATACTGTGAATCTGACGAACTGGAGTCTGCAGCTCGTAGTTGCTCGCGGCGATGATAAGTGCGGTCATGGTGAAACGCAAATGGGTTCGGGGCCCGAGCATCACATTTCACCGAAAACCGCCTCGCGCTTACAACGTTTATGAACGATGCTGCCCCCTGCCGTTCGGTATGTGGGCAAATCAAGGGCCAAAGACAAAGTACCTGTTGTAGACCAATCCATTTGTATATTGGCTGATGTTTGTGGATCATGTCGTCTTCATCACTTGTTCATATATTTTGGAAAAACTTCCTTAACAAAATAAGTGGCTTGCTAGCAAATTAAAATATCAGAAATAAAATACTAAGTGGACTGTAATTTTCGGTTCACTTAAGGACCTGGTTCCATAAGTTAAATGAAATGTATGTTACAAAAGATTACTGCCATCTGGCTGCCAAAGTAATCACAGAGTTGTACTGTATAAAGGCAACTTTAAATCTTGGCAGTTTGTAATACAGATGTTATTTATTTCCTAACGTGAAACATTTGTTATTCAACAGTGTGAAACAGATTTCCTCTATCAGTTTGCCAAACAGTTCTATACTTACAGGTTAATAGAACTGTGACATGTCCTGTTTTGGTTAGAGTGGTTATTATTCTGTTCACTCTCTACAGTTAGAACACAAGCAGGTGACCACCTCATCATCCTCAGAACTGTTCTTATCTTATGATACAGATTTTGCAACAGAAATTGTGAAAAAAAGGACTGAAATACCTCAACAAAATACCTCTGACTGACATCTCTTACTGAAAATTCAAATAAGCGTACCTTACCACCGGACTCTTCAAAAGGTAATTCAATATCTTAGTGAAATACAGTTTCTCTTTCTGAAATATATCTGGTCATACAAGAATATAAAGGTCAGAATAGGCTAACACATGTACATACTGTATATACAACATTGAAAAAGATCCACATTTCAACAAAGTGAAAAATGAGCACAGAGGAAGACAGAAAATCWGTGTAAATAAAATTGTATTAGCTTGTCTCAAAATGTATTAATATAGCCAACAGTCACATTGTTCCCAATAGTACAGATTCACTTTTTTATTTATAATATGTTTTGAGTTTATTTTTTGGTCAGTCACCACAAAATATAAAGTAGAAAAGCTGTGGGAAACAAACAAACATGGTACTAGAAGCCAGTGTGTCTAAGTGGTAGAGTGTAATGGAAGGTAGAGTTAAAGGATCATCTCATCCATATAAATAGAATGCAGATTCATATTAAGAATCGATAGAAATAGAACGTAGATATTATATTTCTATGATCCCATCACACAGTCATAAGGGTAAATTGATACGTAGAGCAGAAACACAACCAAAAATCAACTGATAAACAACCAAAGATCAACTCAAAAACAACCACGGATCAACTGAAAACCATAATTTAAAGTAACTGTCCAGTTAAAATCTCCTAAAAGTTAATATGCTGTTAACCCATACCCAAATAATGTTGTTGACTAGTCTTATACTCATATTTCTGGGCAAAGCATAAATTGAAGAAATAACACTTCAAAAACCCCACCTCAAACTTGTTTCTCAAAACACAGTTTAGAAAATGCTTGCCATTTCCTCATAGAGAACGATGTCATCCTGCCTCATTGGCTGAGCTGGCCAATCAGCGGTCTACTCACATTCATATTTTTAATGACCGGTATACGCCCACAACATTCTGTAGTTGGGTCGTCCCCAACAACCGGATGTTCTGCTTTTCAGGGGAAATGGAAAGAGCCTGTGTTGCAACTCCATCTTAACTCCTCCTCCACATCTAATGGATTGGCTGAACAGTGCAGAAGAGAACCTCCCCTGACATTTTTTTTTCTTCTCGTCAAGACTAGTGTGTAGGGAATCTAGTTTCAGGCATTTCTTTTAGACCTGCTACGTTAGGTTAGTTGTTGGGGTAAACCCACACCATTCCAACACAAAAAGCTGCTTAAATACCACGTTTTCAAAGGAAAAGTATTTCACTCATATTGTCATTAATTATAGGTCATATTTAATAGAAATCTGGAAACACTGGACAGTCCCTTTATCAGAAAACACAACCAAATAATCAACTCAAAAACAATCAACCAACCCAATGACCAAAACAAACTTATTGCACAAGCCATCCATCCAAAGAAAATCGAAGTAAAAAAGAGAATTAATTTTGGACTAAAAAACAAACAAATATTGTATAATTCATAAATTAAAAACCGTAATTTCATCGCGTGAAAGTAGACTGGAAGAATTAGATACTATCTTTAGTTGGCATATTTTATAGTTCCCTCATAAGATTAGCTATGCAGCTCATACACATATCTACACAGCGCACAAACACACACAGTCAGAAGCAGAAGAAATCAGACAGGACAGTAGAAGGGCTAGAGCTAGTCCACAGAGTCTTCCTTCTAGTCCTTCAGCAGCAGTTTAGTCCACCCTCCATCCTTAAAGTACCAGCATCATTCTAATACCTGACCCTCATCGTAGCCAAGGCTGAAACAATAGTGAGAAGAGAGATACATGATTACTTTAACTGCACAGTACTACTTTGACCGGTAAGAAGATAATAGAAGCACAAATACCATCTACCCTGATCTGACCTACAACACACTTATGACTAAGCATTTCATGGTAAGGTCTACACCGGTTGTATTCGAATCATGTGACAAATAAATGTGATTTGATACTAAAGCCAAATTGTGTATGCTTGTACACTGTGCTTACCAATATGCCTTAATACTGTAACAGACAAGAGGCTAGACATGTCTTCCCCCTTCACATCCCGCCATGTGTTTCCATTGCTGTAACCGATACTGTAGTCACGGGTAAGTGATCTACATGGGTCTAGTTGTTTAAGATGCAATATATCTGGATGAGTAGGATATTATCAACATACTATACCTATAGGCCAAGGCAACGTCTGTAAGCGATTGCTGTCATAGCATGGACTGGGTGTGTGTGTGTGTGTGTGTGTGTGTGTATGCATGTATGTATCTGTGTGGTTGCATATGGCTCATCATTAGTGGCTTTACGACAAGGAAGAACATATGCTTACAATTGCTTTTGTATCCTCTTTCTCCAGAACCTGCTGAGCTTGGTCTTGTGGGAACTTGAGCATGGAGGTTATGACTTTAGCCATCGTCTGTGGGAGGGAAGAGAAAATACAGAAATTACTTAACCATCTAAAAAGAAAAGTAGCATACATTCAAWWWWTMTMTTTTTTTTACCCATTTCTTTTCAGTGAAAATTGCTTAAACATTAACTTGACCTTGGTGGCTGCGGATGTTTGTGATATGTGTTGGGAAACTGATGACAGTTCACAACTGAGTTGTTGGAGTCAATGCTTTCAATGGCATGGGTATGCAGCCACATGGTTCCAATGTTTTTAAGTCTCTCAATTCTTGGCAGCCGGGTTGGGATCATTGAAGTAAACCTAGTACTAAAGCTGCCCATCTGTACAGACATTCACCCAGCCCAGACCCAACATGGATGATCAATCAGTCAACCTCTGTCCAGCCATTCACCAAGCTCAGATCCCTATTCAGTTGATGCAAATCCAATATGTAGGCAGGTTAACCCCTGTCCAGCCATATACCAAGCTCAGATCCATCATGGAGTCTTAGTGATCCCCTGTCCAGCCAATCACCCAGCTCAGTCACCCACTTCACCCCATAGTAATCCAACATGCAGTCTCTACTCTGTGACCCCCTGCCCTCATCACTACCATCTTCCATCAGATAAACAATTGAGGTTAAGTGAACCCATTTCCAGCCATTCACCACCTAAGATCACACACTGCAGCCCATAAGGCTCTGTGACCCCCTGCCCTCAACACCACCATCAACGACCCAATCAAATCAGCCTGCTCATTGAGACAAAAAAAAACTCCAAGACTATCTGCCAGGGTTAACAGCATGTGTTAGCTAGCTTATAAAATACTGGCCCTAATCAGAAAAAGTGCTACTGTTTGAGGAAACCAGGGGAACAACCAACCAAAGACCTCTTCTTGTTCTAGAGGAGCTAAACAAGGCCAGTAAGTCTTTAAAATGGCAGTGTGAGTCATGTGAATAGTATGTCTGTGTGGGGGACATCCTTCCACTCCCAGGGAGGCCATAATGATATGGCTATGACATCATCAAGTTTAACTGTTTACTGAGGACCTAAGGGGGGAACCCTGCTAGCTTTATGTGTGTGCGTGTAATACCCCGCCGTTTTTAGGACCGTGTCAACTAGCACTGTTAATTCCCATACAGAATCATTAATTAGCACCTATGCTAAACGGACACAAACACAAAATTACTTTTGTACGAGTCTAACTGGGTGACGGCTGTGTGGGAATGGAGAAGTTTATTGGCTCTCTCTCTATCCGGTCTCTCCTTCCATATTTTCGACCTCCTCTCACATTTTCATTGAGGGAAAGCAACTAAATAAATGGCAATCTATCCTGGGCTGAATAAAAGGGAAGTGTGATACCGATAGTTATATTTCAAGAAACTTGAATGATGCAGGATTGTGGGCTCATATGTGCACTGTCAATCTTCCCTCATCAGAAAATGTTACTTTAATGTTAAAGATGCAAATTGATTATTGATAAAATACCTTAGTTTCCCGCCCCATCATGTACTCAAACAGCACCTTCCTCAGGTACTCAAACTCTGTGGGTTCTGAGAAGGACTCAGCACTGTAATGGCCAGGATCTAGAACACAAAAAGGGTCAAATTAATTAATCACAAAATTAAAGTCACTAAATCTTTAAAATGTATGGACAAAGTCGTACAATCTTGATCATCATTGAATTCAGTAACCAAGCTATAAACTAGGACATACAGTGAGCTCCAAAAGTATTGGGACAGTGACACATTTGTTGTCGTTTTGGCTCTGTACTCCACTTTGGATTTGCACTTTGGATTTGTAATGCTACAATGACTGTGAGGTTAAAGTGGAGACTGTCGATTTCATTTGAGAGTATTTTTATTCATATCGGGTGAATCGTTTAGAAGTTACATCACTTTTTGTACATAGTTCCTCCATTTTAGGGGACAAGTTCACTTACACTGTATACAGTATGTATATTAAAAGTATTCGATCCCCTATTTATAGCACGCAATGACTACATCAAGCTTGTGACTCTACAAACTGGTTGGATGCAATTGTTGTTTGTTTTGGTTGTGTTTCAGATAATTTTTACGCAATAGAAATTAATGGTAAATAATATATTGTGTCATTGGAGTCACTTTTATTATAAATAAGAATATAATGTTTCTAAACACTTCTACATTAATGTGGATACTATTAGGATTACAGATAATCCTGAATGAATCGTGAATAATCATGAGTGAGAAAGTTAGACGCACAAAAATCATACCCCCAAGACATGCTAACCTTTCACCATTATAATAACAGGGGAGGTTAGCATTTTTTGGGGGGGGGGTATGATATTTGTGCGTCTAACTTTCAAACTCATTATTCACGATTCATTCAGGATTATCTGTAATCATGCTAGCATCCACATTAATTCTTCAAGCTCAGTCAAGGTGTTGGGGATCATGGCTAGACAGACATTTTCAAGTTTTGCCATTTTCACGCAGATTTAATCCAACAATGGTAACTTGGCCACTCAGGAACATTCACAGTCTTCTTAATAAGCAACTCCAGTGTAGATAGATTTGGCCTTCGATTTGTTGTAGATTATTGTCCTGCTGAAAGGTGAATTCCTCAGTATCTGGTGTAAAGCAGGTTTTCCTCTAGGATTTTTCTTGTGCTTAGCTCAATTCCATTTCTTTGTATCCTGAAAAACTCCCCAGTCTTCGCCGATGTCAAGCATTCCCATACAATGATGCAGCCACCACCAAGCTTGAAAATAAAGAGGCAGTTACTCAGTAATGTGTTGTTGGATTTGCCCCAAACTTTGCAAGGCTTTGCATTTAGGCCAAAAAGTGTATTCCTTTTATGTGTTTTCTTGTTTGTTGCAGTTCTACTTTAGTGCCTTGTTGCATACAGGATGCATGTTTTGGAATATTTGTATATTTGTATTCTTTTCACTCTGTCATTTAGATCATTATTGTGGAGTCACTACAATGTTGTTAATTGTCTGAATTGTTACCCATCTACCAATCACCGCCCTTCCTTGAGGCTTTCGAAAAGTTCCCTGGTCTTTTTAGTTGTATCTGTGCTTGAAATTCAATACTTCACTGAGGGACAGATGTTGTATGTATGGGGGGACAGAGGAAGGGTCGATCATTCAAAATCATGTCAACCATTATTATTTCAAACAGAGTGTGTCCATGTAACTTATGTGATTTGTTAAGCCAAATTTTACTCCTGAACTAATTTAGGCATGCCTAAACAAAAAGGGAGTGAATAATGTTTCAATTAGTTACAGAACATGGAAACCCTTACAGCAGCACACAGGCGTGGGTTCAAACCAAGTGCCAAATACAAAAACGACCAAAACTGGAAAGAATGGCACATGGCCTAGATGAGCACTAGTACACCGCAAGAACATTACAAACAGTCCAGTTCAGGGTTTCCGTTAGCGGTAAATGCTGGTTTTTGGTCGATAAAAAAAGAAAGAAAAGCAGATAAATAAAAATTGTTGCCGGCCAAATTGCAAAATAGTGCTTTTTGTCCATTTATGGAAATACCAGTCGATGTGCTCCAACTTCAAATGCAAATAGGCTGATAAATCCTC
This sequence comes from Salvelinus sp. IW2-2015, assembly GCF_002910315.2. Taxonomy (NCBI): domain Eukaryota; kingdom Metazoa; phylum Chordata; class Actinopteri; order Salmoniformes; family Salmonidae; genus Salvelinus; species Salvelinus sp. IW2-2015. The sequence goes on from NC_036848.1 coordinate 47,472,152, forward strand.
AAGCTGCTGGGGTGGGTTTGTTCCTATTTTTACTCATGCAAAATACAGGAGGCCCTCGTAAAAGGACTTGAGCTTAGCGTACCACAACTGGGCAAAATTGGCAAATTTTAAGCCATACCACAGATTCTCAGTTGGATTGACAGATTCTCAGTTGGATGGAGGTCTGGGCTTTGACTAGGCCATTCCAATACATTTAAATGTTTCCCCTTAAACCACTCGAGTGTTGCTTTAGCAGTATGCTTAGGGTCGTTGTCCTGCTGGAAGGTGAACCTCGGTCCCAGTCTCAAATCTCTGGAAACCTCAAGAATATCCCTGTATTTAGCGTCTCCTCAGGGATCTCCTCCCAGACCTGGACTAAAGCATCCGCCAACTCCTGGACAGTCTGTGGTGCAACGTGGCGTTGGTGGATGGAGCGAGACATGATGTCCCAGATGTGCTCAATTGGATTCAGGTCTGGGGAACGGGCGGGCCAGTCCATAGCATCAATGCCTTCCTCTTGCAGGAACTGCTGACACACTCCAGCCACATGAGGTCTAGCATTGCCTTGCATTAGGAGGAACCCAGGGCCAACCGCACCAGCATATGATCTCACAAGGGGTCTGAGGATCTCATCTCGGTACCTAATGGCTGTCAGGCTACCTCTGGCGAGCCCATGGAGGGCTGTGCGGCCCCCCAAAGAAATGCAACCCCACACCATGACTGACCCACCGCCAAACCGGTCATGCTGGAGGATGTTGCAGGCAGCAGAACGTTCTCCATGGCGTCTCCAGACTGTCACGTGTGCTCAGTGTGAACCTGCTTTCATCTGTGAAGAGCACAGGGCGCCAGTGGCAAATTTGCCAATCTTGGTGTTCTCTGGCAAATGCCAAARGTCCTGCACGGTGTTGGGCTGTAAGCACAACCCCCACCTGTGGACGTCGGGCCCTCATACCACCCTCATGGAGTCTGTTTCTGACCGTTTGAGCAGACACATGCACATTTGTGGCCTGCTGGAGGTCATTTTGCAGGGCTCTGGCAGTGCTCCTGCGCCTTCTTGCACAAAGGCGGAGGTAGCGGTCCTGCTGCTGGGTTGTTGCCCTCCTACGGCCTCCTCCACGTCTCCTGATGTACTGGCCTGTCTAGAGAGAGCAATCCTTCTCCAGATCCTTCAGGTTTCGGGGCTGTCGCTGGGCAATACGGACTTTCAGCTCCCCCCAAAGATTTTCTATTGGGTTCAGGTCTAGGGACTGGCTAGGCCACTCCAGGACCTTGAGATGCTTCTTACGGAGCCACTCCTTAGTTGCCCTGGCTGTGTGTTTCGGGTCGTTGTCATGCTGGAAGACCCAGCCACGACCCATCTTCAATGCTCTTACTGAGGGAAGGAGGTTGTTGGCCAAGATCTCGCGATACATGGCCCCATCCATCCTCCCCTCAATACGGTGCAGTCCGTCCTGTCCCCTTTGCAGAAAAGCATCCCCAAAGAATGATGTTTTCCACCCTCCATGCTTCACGGTTGGGATGGTGTTCCTGGTTTTTCCCTCCGACTCAATCCTTCTTCTTCCTCTCCACACACGCGAGTGGAGTTTAGACCAAAAAAGCTCTAATTTTTGTCCTCATCAGACGAGACCACAGTACCTTCTCCCATTCCTCCTCTGGATCATCCAGATGGTCATCTGGCAAACTTCAGACGGGCCTGGACATGCGCTGGGCTTGAGCAGGAGGAACTTGCGTGCGCTGCAGGATTTTAATCATGACGGCGTAGTGTGTTTCCCTAATGGTTTCTTTTGAGACTGTGGTCTCAGCTCTCTTCAGGTCTTGACCAGGTCCTGCCGTGTAGTTCTGGGCTGATACTCACCTTCCCTCATGATCATTGATGCCCCATGAGGTGAGATCTTGCATGGATCCCCAGACCGAGGGTGATTGACCTCATCTTGAACTTTCTTCCATTTTTCTAATAATGCGCCAAACAGTTGTTGCCTTTCACCAAGCTGACTTTGCGCTATTGTCCTGTAGCCCATCCCAGCTTTGTGCAGGTCTACAATTTTATACCTGATCGTCTTAACACAGCTCTCTGTCTTGCCATTGTTGGAGAGGTTGGAGTCTGTTTGATTGAATGTGTTTTTGACCAGGTGTCTTTTATACAGGTAACGAGTTCAAACCAGGTGCAGTTAATACAGGTAATGAGTGGAGAACAGGAGAGTGGCTTTAGACCAAAATAACAGGTCTGTGAGAGCCGGAATTCTTATGGTTGGT
>NC_036848.1:47475071-47498252 GCF_002910315.2 Salvelinus sp. IW2-2015
AGGTGATCAAATACTTATGTCATGCAATAAAATGCAAATTAATTACTTAAAAATCATACAATGTGATTTTCTGGATTTTTGTTTTAGAATCCGTCTCTCACAGTTGAAGTGTACCTATTATAAAAATTACAGACCTCTACATGCTTTGTAAGTAGGAAAACCTGCAAAATCGGCAGTGTATCAAATACTTGTTCTCCCCACTGTATATATATGTGTGTGTGTGTGTGTGTGTGTGTGTGTAACAACTTGGAGCTGTGCAAAGCATTTCCTCTATAAGGACAACATGTTCCATAGAGATGTTGGGGCCAGTGAAGGGTGTGCATCTGAACACGATAGAGATGGCCTTGAGGTTGAAAGGTAAAGGGTTAGGAAAGGGAAAGGTAGGGAAAGAAAGGAGTGATGAAGAGAAAGAAGAGGTAGCGCAAACTAGTCTTTGATCATCAGGCGTGGAGAAACGGCCTGGCTAATAAATCCTTTGAGCCCTCTGTCCTCCTGACCTCCAGGCCCTGGGCAGGGTACCCCAGCTGAACCCACAGAAGAGTAACACTAAAACAGGGGGCTGAGGACCCACCCTACACAACATAGCGGCGAGTCCCTCTACCTGGAACCACTCCTCATTAACCTCTTGACCAGGAGCCGTTACTCTAAGGTGGTTTATAAACTACCTATAATGGCTTGGAAATTGTTTTCACATTGTTCCTTTTTAGCACATTACCAACAACTATGACTGAGTACAGCTCAGCTCAGTGGTGTTATCAGGTTTTCACAGTGGTCAAGACAGCAGAAGCCATATTTAGATGGTGTTAATATATGCCAAGGCCGTCAACAGTGGTGTGAGTGAGTCACTGGACCAGCAGGCTTCTCTGCAGCTAGAATAGAGAAGCTATGGAATATAAAGTCATGGTGTATGCAAAGGGGAGAGGTTAGGATGTGACCTGGCCAAGAGGGTTGTTCAAACACGGAGGCCAAAAAGAGTGGACCACAGGTGTCTCGGGTTGGAGAGAGCGTTTGAAATTGAGCGGTGAAACTTCAGGCCAGGAGGCACGGGGAGAGGCCAGGGAGGCCGTGTGCTGTGAAATTGAGTGGTGAAACTTCAGGCCAGGAGGCACGGGGAGAGGCCAGGGAGGCTGTGTGCTGTGCTGCTGTGCGTTAGGGTTTTTTGCGTGGGAAACAAGACTGCAGCCTGCAAAAGCCATTATGTCCTGGGATGAATTTTCACCCGGTTCCACACCTCCTCCTCGTCCCACTTTCCCTTCCGACAGCCGATTTCCTTTATTACGCCAGCAGGAAAGGTCCATAAAGAGGCTAGAATTGAGTTTGACAGTCCCGCCTTCCTCTACCCTGTCCTCCCCTCTCCTCTCCTCCACACCCTCTCTCAAAACCCCTGCGTCCCATGTCACATGTTTTTTATCCATGTTCAACGGTGCGTGCCGTGTGTGTGTGTTCACAGATTGACTTGACAGATTAATAGCAGTGATGTTAGAGGTACTATTCTCCCACAGAGTCAGCAGCACAGCTGGGATTACATGTGTGGACCTAGGCCTACAAGTCAAACTATCGCTCACACGCAGCACATATTCCTACAATCAATAACATGCCCAGTCTCTGGCATCGTTTAGTTTAGACTGGCTTGAACATGTTTACATTTATCTCCTAAATAAGGAAGACAGGTGCATTTCCTGCCCTTCCATTGGCATATGACATCAATTCATAACAAGGTTTCCATATGGAATATGTGGCGCTGGACATTTCACCGGCAACATTTTAATTTACCGGACATTTGAGAAATCTGTAGGACCCACATAAACTGGGTCATAACCTGATTAGGGTGTCCACCCACGGTACTCAGAACGGCAGAAATCACATTTAGATTACGGTAATTCATATTAACAGAACATACAAGTCGAGGATGCAACGATGTGCGTCCTTCTTACCAAACTCTGATGTGCACATCAAACATGTTAGAATAACTGCCACATTTACTTTCCTCAGGCTAGTGCTGTTCGATACTCATCTTGGTTATGTCAATCTACCATCCCCCATAGTAGAAAAGTTTACCTATTATATTGGTCAGCTTGTTGAGAAACAGCCTGTTCCAAACAGACTCTAGGACAGTTGTGGGAAGAGCCCAAATGAATACAACAACGAGGCCTAGGCTACATAAAAAAAACATTAAAAAGCAATGAGTCTGATGCAACATATCAGAATGTTTAGCTTAAAATGTTGATAAACAAGTATTTCTTCACATTATAAGCAGACAAGGCAATAGGACACGCGCGAATGTTCATTCCATAATGCAATTAGCTGGAAAACACTGTTGTCAAAAGGGCACCGCAGTTTCATGTGACAGTGATGAAAATATCCATTAGAAATGGAGAAAAAGAGGACATCTAATAGGCTACTTTGAAGCAAGGTAAGACATGCCTCGTATGTATTAAAACGTTCAGGTTTCAAACAATGAAGTATGTTTTCAAAATGCATAGCCTACTGCCTCCAGCTCATTGCAAAGTGGTGTGTGACATGCTGATGAAGCCCGCCTTCTGTTGCCGTTTGAGATGCTGCAGCAGCAGCTCTCGCACTGTGAAAGATTCTCTGTATCTATCTGTATGCTGTACGGGTGTGAAAAATAAGACACATAACGAAAATGGCAACTGTAAAGTTTGGTGGAGGATAAAAAATGGTCTGGGGCTGTTTTTCATGGTTCGGGCTCCTTATTTCCAATGAAGAGAAATCTTAACGCTACAGCATACAATGACATTCTTGTTGATTCTGTGCCTCCAACTTTGTGGAAGGCCCTTTGCTGTTTCAGCATGACAATACCACCGTGCACAAAGCAAGGTCCGTACAGAAATGGTTTGTCGAGATCAGTGAGGAAGAACTTGACTGGCCTGAACAGAGCCCTAACCTCAACCCCATCGAACACCTTTGGGATGAATTGGAACGTCGATTGCGAGCCAGGCCTAATCACCCAACATCAGTGCCCGACCTCACTAATGCTCTTATGGCTGAATGAAAGAAAGTCCCCTCAGCAATGTTCCAACATCTAGTGGAAAGGTTTCCCTGAAGAGTGGAGGCTGTTATATCAGCAAAGGGGGACCAACTCTATATTAATGCCCATGATTTTGGATTGAGATGTTCGACGAGCAGATGTCCACATACTTTTGGTCATGTAGTGTATTTTTTTTATTTTACCAGGTAAGTTGACTGAGAACACATTCTTATTTATAGTTCGACCTGGGGAATAGTTACAGGGGTTAGAGAAGAGGTATGAATGAGCCAATTGGAATCTGGGGATGATTAGGTGGCCATGATTGTACGAGGGCCGTTTGTGAATTTAGCCAGGATACCGGGGTTAACGCCCCTACTCTTACGAAAAGTGAACATAGAGTCAGGAGATCCGTTTAACGTCCCATCCGAAAGATGGCACCCTACACAGGGCAATGTCCCCAATCACTGCCCTGGGGCATTGGACCAGAGGAAAGAATCCCTCTGTTATGCCTTAATTTAAAGTAGTATAGATGTTTTATATACATGTTATTATAAACTGGGTGATTCAAGCCCTGAATGCTGATTGGCTGACAGCCATGGTATAGCAGACCGGTATGGCAAAACATTTATTTTTACTGCTCTAATTACGTTGATAACCAGTTTACAACAGCAATAAGGCACATCGGGGGCTTGTGATATATGGCCAATATACCACGACTAAGGGCTGTGTCCAGGCACCCTGCTTTGCGTTGTGCCTAAGAACAGCCCCTAGTCGTGGTATATTGGCCATATACCACATCTCCTCGGGCCTTATTACTTAAATATAGATGTTTAAGTTTACATTACCTTTGAGCGTGCTCCCCATATGAGTCAACACTGAGTTCTTGTGGACACATCTCATTTTGTCCTCTAGTGAGTGGATCTAGAAGGGGAAAATTACATTAGAAAAAAGCACAAAATCAACAAAAAGGGATTCCTTTTTTGGGAACACTTTAATTAAAGTCTGCAGGTGTAAAGCATTATACATGCTTATATCAAGTTATGAAGTGTCATACCTACAGGCTTAGTAAAGTGTTACCATTTTATTCAAGTGGTTGTGTTCCTTTAAAATGACTTATACTGAACAGTTTGTGGGAGATAAATAGCAATATACTGGCCTGCTATGGTCATCCAGGGGTTAGTTTATTTGGAGAACGATCTGTCCACAAAATGTGTGAGAGAAACAGTGTGTGTGTGTGTGTGTGTGTGTGTGTGTGTGTGTGTGTGTGTGTGTGTGTGTGTGTGTGTGGTGTGTGTGTGTGAGAGAGAGAAACAGTGGGAAAGGGGCAGGGTAATTGTTTATAAGGTTACAGCAAAAATAAACAGATGTTCCATGTAATGAACTTAATCCAAAAAGATAGACTAACAGTCAGATAGGATGGCCGGAGGGTGAAAGACTCCTGGAAAGGAAGAGAGGAATACAGTGGTGTGGAATGAGGGATGTACTGTACCGTAGAGAGACAGAGACTGAAAGACCAAGGTCAACTGATGCCCTTTTCCCACTACTGAGCCAAGCTGAGCATAGTCGAGCCAAGCTGTACTGTGCTGGCCATATAACATCATCATAGTTGCTGGAACCATAATGGAAAGGCAGCCTAGCGGTTAAGAGTGTTGTGCCAGTAACCAAAAGGTTGCTGGTTTGAATCCCCGAGCCGACTAGGTGAAACATCTGTCGATGTGCACTTGAGCAAGGCACTGAACCCTAATAAGAGCTGGATAAGAGCGTCTGCTAAATGACAAAAAATAAATAAAAGAAAGAACAAAAAAACATCCATGCCAGAAGAGTACGGTTATGCCTGGCACCACCTGTGACACTCACCCTGTCGACAAACTGCTGCTCCTTCAGCCTGGCCTCACTCAGCAGGGTGGTCTTCTCAGCTAGCTGGGCCTGCAGCTCCTCCACACCCATCTGAACCAATACAACACAATCATCAATAACAGACATGAGCATCAAATCAATAGAGACAAAGAAACTGTAGTTCTAGTTTTGGACGTTCCTCCTAAATGGGAAAATGGTTTGAACATTGTTTCAGAGCTCTCTTGAACAGAGATTCCAATCTCAATGTGATTTACCTGAAAGATGGAGAAATAAAATAAATGTCACTTTTATAGGAGCATCAGGTGAGTGCTCTATTTCACAGCGTCTGTAAAGCATGGAGACAGAGCGACTGACCTGACATCTACATGAGTAGAGAGTGGCCTGTTGAGGCCCTGAATAAGGGTAGTCCTTCCTGAGTGTAACCCCATACAATCCCCACAAAGATATTACATCAGCTTGGAAATATGCAACAGCGAGGTGAACGAGAAAAGAGCTGCACTTCATTGTGTGTGTACGGGGGAGTGTGTCCTGTGTAGGTGTGCGTGCAAGCTGATCATTTCTTTGTGTAGAGTGTGTGTGTGATGTGGTGAATGTGTTCTGGCGTGTGTATTTGTGACTGAGCGTGGGTGTTAGTCTGAGGGTCTCTCTACACAACAACACATGAGTATTAATTCGCCCTCTCCTCCCCCCTCTCTCCTCCTGCCTTTCTACCTCTCTCTCTAGATCCCTGTCCTTTCTAAAGCATACATCTGCTGTCCAGAGAATGACTGCGTCCCAAATAGCACCCTATTACACATATAGAGCACTACTTATAGGGAATAGAGTGCCATTTGTGACACATAGATTAACTGGGAACAGGGATGGAGGGTGGAATGTGTGTACCAGACCTGGGTTCGAATAATATTTAACATTCACATACTTTATCTGGGCTTGATTGAGCTTGCCTGGCGAAATGGAACCAATATAATAGTCACAAAACCTCTGCCCATCTGGCACTCCAGGCAGTATTTTGAATAGTATTGGAACACAGGTCTGGATGGAGGAACAAAGGGGGGGTGTACTGCCTCTTAAACCCGTTTTCCAAAAGCGAACATTACCCAGTCTGATTCAAGAAATCCTCAGATCATCCAGCTAGCTCTGGAGACCAGCCACCTCACTCAAAGAACCTATCGCCTGATTACAGCAAAATGTGTAAGCCACACGCTTTGACAATTGCCTTGAACGTCTCAGGTCTTTAAAGTGGGGCTCCTGTTGTTAACACACACAGACAAACACATTTTTACTCCACAACAAACCAGAAGATAGCTGACTAACTGTTAAGCTCGTAAAAACTCTGAACTTTTGGAAAAATAAATAATTATACACACACATATATATGTATATATGCATATTATATGTGGGAAAGCCAAGCAAAACCAAACCCCAGACGTGGGCCTTGTGTCTATATATATATATATATATATATATATATATATATATATATATATATATATAATATATATATGTTATATATATATATATATTATATATAATTATTATTATATATATATATTTATATAATATAATTATACATATATATGTATATTATATATATATTATATATATATATGATATATATATATATATATATATATATATATATATATATATATATTATATATATAATATATATATATATATATATATATATATATATATATAATATATATATATATATATATATATATATATATAATATATATATATATATATATATAATAATATATATATTTATAATATATATATATATATATATATTATATATATATATTATATATTAATATATATATATATAGACACAAGGCCCACGTCTGGGGTTTGGTTTTGCTTGGCTTTCCACACTGAACCGGTAATCTTTCCTCCATCAGACACATAGGTGTTTCAAATACAGGCCCACAGAGGCAGGATCAAGAAAAATGACCATTTGTGCAGAGGTGTGTGTGTGTGAGTCTCTTTTGTGAGCGGGATGAGCAGGAAGCTGTATTAATGTATTGCTTCAACAGAATCCCATTCTATATGTCATCCAGCCAAGTGAAGCCTCCAGGGCTGTATGGGTATCCCAAAAGTCAACCTATTCCCTTTATAGTGCACTACTTTTGATCAGGGCATAGAATGCTCTAGTCAAAAGTAGTGCACTAAATAGGGAATAAGGTGCGATTTGAGACACACAGTCTGTCGGTGGGAAGATACCACAGATATGGCAACCTCTTTTGACATCCTGTGTGCGGGGGTAAATTAAATACAGTATGAATAAACCGATAAACCTGTAGCGATGGGGTGGCGGTAGCCTCAAAGTTAAGAGAGGAGGGCCAGTAACCGGATGGCTGCCGTTTTGAATCTCAGGGCTGACGGGAGAAATCTGGCAGGAGCGAGTCAAGCAGCTAGTGGGTGGTGGCAGTTAATACCCAAACTGCTCTGTGGCTAACCCTGTGCCGCTAGTTGTGCTCCTCGCTAGGGATGTGACAAATGGAACATTTTCTTAATGTTTAAACTGATATTTTGTTATTGGTTTTCCATCAAAACAAGAAGAAAATGCATAAAATTCCACATGAATTCACAATGCAGATGGTCTACATCGCGCTTCCTGCAGAGAGAAAATTATAGAATTTATGCTGCTGGTGCTCTTGCTTTTCACAAGAGTGGCTCGTGTAGCTTGTTGTTGTCATCCAATCACAAGTCATCAAACCGGCACTAGGTTATAGTCAGAGCTAGAGCCTCTGTGTGGCAAGCTATTAGGCGATATCTAACTAAAAGTTAAATGAGAAGGACATGCTACAACCCCAAAAGCCAACATTACTTAATAATCCAAATGGACTTGTTGTTATTTACTGTAGGATTCGGAAGGGGAGGAAGTGCACAGTTCAAGTTATGTGGTCTCAACTAGCCTAGCTAACATTAGCTAGCTAGCTTAACTACTCTTGGGTTGATGCAGTCAAGGCCAGTACTATGTAATCAGATGAGATGATACATAACTAGCAATAAGTTAGTCTACCAGCGCGAGTCGACTTGGTTGCCATCTCTCTCTCCCTCCCTGCGTCACTCACAGGAGCTGCTGCTCTGCTTCGAGCCGCTCACTCTCCCTCATTATAAAGTAGCTAAAAATATATTTTTCTCCTCCTAATGTTACAGCATTGTTGTGTTAGGTATTTGTTTCATTTTTATTTCCCCCTTTATGTTGATGATGATGATCAGGACTTGTTAGTGGTAGTTTTGTAATAACTGCACTGTGATTTTAATTTTGTGATTTTTCAGGGATTTTTTCCCCTTAACATCAAGGATGCCAATTTGTTTAAAAGTTTTAACCCCTACTCCTAGCTTCACCCTGTGCTGCTCCCAATAAACATGGACAGTATGAACTGAGATACCGTACCTCTCCACTGCCGCTGTGGGTCCTTGCCTGCAGGTCCTCCAGCTCTTTCTGTACCTGCCACACTCTGTCCCCCATCTCCACCTCTCGACTCTGCCGGGAAGAACAGGACAACCACGGCCCAGTCATTTCCTTTCTTAGAAAATACAGTAGGTCTGTACTCAAAAAGTACAGTACTTTCAAATAACTTTCCCCAATTTTTTTATTGTATTTATATGTATTTTGCCTGCACTTTTTTTGGGGGGGGTACTTACATTTATTTGATCAGCACACAAACATTTCAGCTAAAAGCCTTTCTTCAGTGTGTATTTCATCTCTGTATAGTCTGATATCACAACTACACAGTATTGTCAGTCAGTCAAATACCAAGTGCTACTCTACTTAAGGCCTCCCTACTTTCATTATGTCTGGAGACAGTGATGAATGAGAGAAGACAGCTTTTATTGTAGTTTACTTAACTGAGCAGAGCAGACTATCCCTCTATAGTCATTTAGTCTAGTTTCAAATGTAAATCACTTAACAGACTGTCAGAAGGTAGACACACACACAAACACACACATTTAGTCTAGTAGTCTTTAATGTAAATCATTCAGCAGACACTACAGCCAGAAGGTATCTGTCATTTAGCTGAGTTCTCTGGGGGACTGATTGAAGGGAGGAGGTTCCATGTCAGTAATAGTTTCCTGATGATGGGTGGAGTCCTTTTCTTATAAAGCTCAAAGTTGAAAAATATGTCAGGAACTGATAGGAGTGTCTGGACTACTGACCAGTATCACAATACTATTAGAATCACGGCATGGAAACAAAACACAAGTGGACAAATTCTTCTGAGGAAAACAGACCCAATGTTGGACCAGTAAATCATACTTGTAAACTACTTTCTAAAAGCAAACCAGTCAGTCTGTCTGTAATGATAAATGTCAATTAATATAACCCTTTACTTTAAAATATAGCTGTAGTAATATATTTGTAGTTACATAGGAACTGCTATGTATTTACATATTGATAGAGTTTAGCAGTATAGGTTATTACAAGTGTGAGAGACACATTCATGTGCTATTCATTCATACAGTACTGTACCTGCAGGACCTGCTCATATCGATGGACTGTTCTGTTTAAGTCATCATCTTTCTGGGCGATCACCTTCTGCAGCTGATTGGTCTCTTCCTGATGGCTGTCCATAAGCTCCACCTCCACGCTCTGGGCCTTCCCTGATTGGAAGAAAAGAGAGGAGAAAGAGTTCTGATATAGGATCAGTTTGGCCTTTTAGGTTATACAGAATATGATTAAATGGGAAGACCTGATCCTAGATCAGATTCAGTACTCAAGACAGTTTTTGAATACGGGCCAAGAAACAAAGCACGTAGTAGACCTTGAAGTTCACATATTACAAACCAGTCACTCACTTCCGTTTTGGAATGCAGTGTTAATGACTGGACTACAGTGAAAACATATGGTGATTCTTTCAGACAGAGACAGTTTCCTAATTCAATCATCTCCCAACTCCGTTTCACCCCTATTGTTCTCTGTCTAAAAAGTCACTCATCTTTAAAACTCATTTCATTTTCTCTATTGGAAACACTTCAAATGAATACTACAAGGACCAACTACACATTCATTTATGTGGATTCCAWGACAAATGATCAAACAGTGAAGAATTTGCATTGGTGAAGTTTGAGAGGATGGTTTAGACTATAAACTAACACCGTAAACCATTTTAGTCACACAAAACAAATTCATTTATAACATATAATGACTTCATATGTGCATATTCTTTTCAGTGTTTTGGGCATTGACAGTCTAGTAACATAAGTAGTAAGACACACTTCCAAAAAACTTGAGGTGCTAACTAACTGAACTGTAGAAAAAGAAAGCTGCGACTTTCTTAATATTTTTTAAGTTTCAATGGTAATACCTGCCAGTGTCTTATCATGCAATGGCTTGTCAGAAAACTCTGATTCCCTCTCACCAATGGTCTCCTTCAGTGCAGCGGTCATCTCCTGTTCTTTCAAAGCCATCTGTGTGTTGAACTCCCTCATCAGCTGCTTTAGGGACGAGTTCTGCTTCATCTCCAGATCCTCGACCTCAAGCCTGTTCAATGGGGAGAGAATAATTTAAGAGGTTTGTAGTTTTTTAGTGATTGCCTATCCAATATCCTGTGTCTATGGGGTCAGATTGCACTTCCTAAGGCTTCCAGTAGATGTCAACAGTCTATAGAAGTTGTTTCAGGCTTCTATTGTGAAAGGGGAGAGAATAAGAGCTGTTTCAACAAGTGGTCAGGCTGAAAGCCTTTAGTTTAGTCTCGCGCATGGCCGTGAGCGCCAGCTCCGTTCCCTTTCCTTTCTAATGACAACGGAATTGTTAGGTTGGAATACTATTGAAGATTTATGATAAAAACATCCTAAAGATTGATTATATACATCATCGTTTGACATGTTTCTACGAACTTTAATGGAACTTTTTTGACTTTCCGTCTGGACTTTGGGCCCGAGCTTTGTGCATTTGGATTACTGGACTAAACGTGCAAACAAAAAGGAGGTATTTGGACATAAAGATTCATTTTATCGAACAAAACTAACATTTATTGTCTAACATGGAGACCTGTGAGTGCCATCAGATGAAGATCATCAAAGGTAAGTGATTCATTTTAATGCTATTTCTAACTTTTGTGACACCTCTCCTTGGTTGGAAAATGGCTGTATGGTTTTCTGTGGCTAGGCGCTGACCTAACATAATCGCATGGTGTGCTTTTGCCGTAAAGCCTTTTTGAAATCTGACACAGCGGCTGGATTAACAAGAAGTTTATCTTTAATTGTATGTATAACACTTGTATCTTTCATCAATGTTTATGATGAGCAATTTCACCTGATGTTTGTTTGAGACAATGCATTTCTGAACATAAAGCGSCAATTTCAAATGAGGTTTTTGGACATAAAGATGAACTTTATCGAACAAAACACACATTTATTGTCTAACATGGAGTCCTGAGAGTGCCATCCGGTGAAGATCAAAGGTTAGTGATTAATTTGAACGCTATTTCTGACTTTTGTGACACCTCTCCTTCTTTGGAAAATAGCTGTATGGTTTTCTGTGGCTAGGCGCTGACCTAACATAATCGCATGGTGTGCTTTCGCCGTAAAGCCTTTTTGAAATCGGACACTGTGGCTGGATTAACAAGAAGTTTGTCTTTAAAATGGTGTATAATACTTGTATGTTTGAGAAATTTTAATTATGAGATTTCTGTTGTTTGAATTTGGCGCCCTGCAATTTCACTGAGAGGTTAATGCACTTTTACTGTAAAACACTTGTGACTGCTGATGTAAAAAGAGCTTTATAATTAATTTGTGTTTGTTTGATTGATTGATTGACTGCACTAACCATTAGGTCAAACTTACTTGAGCTTCTTCTCGTTCTCTTGGGCCAACTCCTTCTTCACGTACTCCAGATCCTGCTCGTGCTCCCTCCTCAGGGAACGCAAGTCTTTCTGTAGATTCTGCTTCTCCTGCGCCGCCTCTGCCAGCTTATTCTGCAGGGATGACAGAGATTCAGCATCCCCATATTCCTGCGTCAGAGAGTGGTTCTCCATCTCTTTGCCTGCTGTGAGACTCTTGGTTTGCTCTGCAGTGCAATGCTCCACGACCTCCACTGCATTCGTACCCTGTTTTTCTAAGCTAGCCAATTCTGTCTTTTGCTGTTCGATCAGTGCAGTCTTCTCAAGCAGATCATCCTTCAGGCAGCTTATTTCAGCCAGAAAGTTAACTTTTTCCACCTCTACTTCCTTAAGCTTCATCTTAATCTCCTCAAGCCTTGAGAGGGTCTCATTTGCTTTGGTCTCTTCCTGGTTCGAAACATCTCTCTGAAGTGACAATAGCTTTTCCTCGTACATGTTCTTCAAACTCTCCAATAAGCTCTCTTTCTCAAGTCTCTCACCGTTCTGCACTTGCTCAATATGTTTTTCTTGTTCTTCCTTCAGCTTGGCTAGGGCTTCCTCCTGGTTTGAAATGTCTTTCTGAAGTAATGATAGCTTTTCCTCATAAATGTCCTTCAAACTCTGTAAAGAGCTCTCTTTTTCCAGTCTTTCATCACTACGCACTTGCTCAATGCGTTTCTCCTGCTCTTCCGTCATCTTGGCCATGGCTTCCTCAAGGGAATTTTCTTTCTCCTCCAGGGTTTCCACCTGCTGCTTCTTTCTCGCTTCATCGATCTTGGCCTCTTCCAACTGTGTCTGAAGGTCTTTGATTGTCTTTTCCTTCTCCTCAAGTTGTGAGGTCAACTGTTTCCGAATCTGGCTGATTTTCTGCTCAGCTTTCTTCTTCAGCTCGGTCACTTTCCCAGCATTGTCTTTTGACAACCTCTCTTCAGCCGCCTTCAGACTCTCCTCTTTGCTCTTGAGAATCTCAGCCTTCGTCATCTCAAAGGCTTCCCTTTGCCACTCCAGCTCTTGTTTCAAAGTTTGGTTCTCTCTCTCCAGGGACTGCAGTTTCTCCTCTGTAGCCTGGAGTAGATTCCCATTCTGGGTTCTGAACTGCTCCTGGGTCTGTTGTAGATGCTCTGTGAGCTCTCGTTTCTCACTCTCCCTGATAATGTGCTGCTGCTTCAGGTCAGCAGTTAGCTGCTCACTCTCTTTCGTCCTGAGGAATAACTGCTCCTCCAGCTCACTGAGCCGGCTGTTGCAGCTCTCCACTTCCAAAGAAAGGGCACTGACTTTCTGCTCCTTTTCACTCAAGGCTTGGTCCATCTCCGACTTGCTGACGGACTGATTGTCAATGCTGGCCGTCAGCCTCTGTAAGGCCTCATTCTTCTCAGAGATCTGTTCCTCCATATCCTCAAGTCTGGTCTGCAGAGACTTGACAGTATTGTGGTTCTGAGAGAACTTGGACTCTGCTTTCGTCTTGAACTCAGTGAGTTTGTTCCTGAGGGTGTCGGCTTGCTCCACTGCAGATTTCTTCTCTTTCTCTAGTCTGTCAATGATCTCCTCCATTTGGCAAACAAGCCTCTGTCTCTCCTCCTTGTGCTGCTGATCAAGCAGTGATATGGCTTCATCCTTCCTCATATGGCTACCTGATAACTGGGTCTTCAAGTCATTTACGATACTCTCCAAGTTGCTGATACGCACAACATTTGTTTTGACATTCTCTGAGATGGTTCGGTTTTCCTCACTGAGCTGTTCGATGCAAATTACTTTTTCTGAGAGAGCTTGGGAGTGATTCTTAGCATCCCTCTGCAGAGACTCCCTCTCAGCAGTTAAGGCTTTGATATCATCTTTGTGTACATTTAGCTGAACAGTCATTTGCTCTAGTGAACTGCATAGGTTCTTATTCTCCTCTGTCCTCTGATGGAGTTGCTCCTCCAAAGTGCGTATCCTGTCAACCTTGGTAAGGATAACGTTTTTAAGATGTGCTACCTTCTTCTGATTACCCAGAA
Source organism: Salvelinus sp. IW2-2015 (assembly GCF_002910315.2). Taxonomy (NCBI): domain Eukaryota; kingdom Metazoa; phylum Chordata; class Actinopteri; order Salmoniformes; family Salmonidae; genus Salvelinus; species Salvelinus sp. IW2-2015. Next base: position 47,488,748 of record NC_036848.1, read on the forward strand.
CCCTCTCTTTCAACTCTCTCACTCTGCTCTCGACTCGTTCAGAGAGTTCCTTCGTACCACCTTCGATGCTGGCCTCAATTTCCCTGCAGTAACGCATCAGTTCGTTGCTAATCCCAGTGAACTGCTTCTGCAGTTCTTTTTCCTTGACTTCCAGTTGAAGAGAATGCTGTTCAAGTCTCCTCTGAACGGCCTCCCCTTCTTCACCCTTAGAAGCCTCAAGAGCTTGAAGCTGCGTCTCGGTGTCTACAAACCTCTCAGACAGAGCCTTGATCGTCTCTCTTGCCTTCTCCTCAGTCTTGCTCACCTGATCCTGGAAGGAGTTCCTCTCATTCAGAGCCGTGTTTAGATTCCTCTCAATCACCTCTACTTGCTCTTTGAACATTGCCTCAGATTGAGATAAACTCTCCATCTTGACTGCCGCTTCCTTAAGCTCGGCTTGCAGTTTCTGCACAGTGGTCTGTCTCATCACCAACTCCTCCTTCAAGTTCTTCACTTCCTGCACAACTTGCTCTTTTTCTTCTTTGGTCTTTCCAAGCTGCTGGGTGACCTCCTCCAATTCCTGTACCTTCTCCTGTAGTATTTGTGTGTGTTTCTCCTGCATTTCCTCTTCCTGTTGTCCCAGCTTTCCCTGCCAATGATGCTCAAGATTTTCCTTCTCTTGCTTATGGACTTCACACATCTTCTCTAGTTCTTCCTTGTGGTTGGCCTCAAGCTGGGACATAGCACTGCTCAGGCCTTCTGAACTTGTCTGAGACTCCATGATTTTCTCTTTACCTTGCTGTTCCTTCTGCAATAGCTCTGACTCCTTCTTTGCCAGCTCCTTTTTTGAAGATTCCTCAAGTTCCTGAAGCTTCTTCTTGAATTTCTCCTGCATCTCTTTGTTCTTTATTTTAAATTTCTCCATTTTCGCTTCCTGTGATTTCAACTTGGCCTCCATGTCTGTCTTAATGTTTTCTACCTTCTCATGAGCAGCCTTCTGGTCATCTAGCTGTTTCTTTAGTTGCTTTTCTTCCTCTTGCTTAGTGTTCAGTTCATCAGTGTAAGATGTATCCTGTTCAGAGAGCTCCTTCTTAGCCTGTTGCAACTGCTTCTCTAGCTCTTCAAGCTCCTGTACCTTTTGTTGAAGAGATTCCTCTTTCTGCTGGCAGTCACTTCGAGTTGTCACCAGTTTTTGCTCTAAATCTATCAACTGACTCTTGCACTGTGAGAGTTCATCTCTGATTTTACGGAGTTGGGCGTTAGATTTCTCAAGGCCCTTCTTTTCTGATTGGGCCTGCTTTAAACTCTTCCTAAGCTCCTCAACTTCTTTAACCTTGGCATTCCGGTCTTGAAGAACCGTCTCTGATTCTTCTTTCAGCCTTTTCTCACAGACAAGGTGAGCCTCAAGCTCCTTCTCTTTTTCCTTCAGCACCAGCGTCAACTTGTTGAGTTCTTCTTTTAGCGTCTTTTCCATTCCTCCCAGGGACTGCTCATGCTGCAGTTTGATCTCCTCAATATCCACACTGTGCTTGGTCAGCACCTCCTGTAGTCTCTGCTCCAGCTCCTGCCTGGATGACCCACCAGCGTTTTCAACTGCATCCAGTCTCTCCTCGAGAACTTGCTTGCTCCTCAACACCTCCTGGAGCTCAGAGGAAAGGGCTTCCAACTCAGTTTGTTTTACATCCAGCTTCTCCATCGTCTTCTGGTTCATGTCCTCTACATGGGACTGCAACTGGACCTCTTTCTCCTTCAAGATGGTCTCCACTTCAGTTCTGTGTGTTGCCCTGAACTCCTCCATGGCAGCGTTGTGTTGGGCTAAGGCCTCCTGGTGCAGCTCTACCTTGTGCTTCTCCAGCTCCTCACGGTACTTCTCCTCTAGTGCAGTCACCTCCTCCTCATGTTTTCTCCTCAGCTCCTCCATCTGTGTGGAGAGATCATCTGATGACGGAACTGACCCAGGTTGGGAGTACCTTTCCAGAGAGCTCTCCAGTTCCAGAATTCTCTGTAATGAGATGTGTATTTATTGTATGTTTGCCATAGAATTAACCAACAATGTAAAGCTTCTAGATACATTAGAGTATATTATTTGCTGTAGAATCAACAATGTGCAGCATATTTGAATAGAGTAGCTAAACGCCAAAATATTCTAATTCCAAATATCAATAATGCATTCGTCTTTATGTATTAACTACCCGAGGACTTACAGTTCTGGTGGTCTCCAGCTCCAGACGTATTTCCTTAGCATTGGTCTCTGCCTCGGTCTCTATGGCAGCCTTCTGCAGCTCTGCATCTTCCAGGGCAAGGGCAGACTGCTGCTCCAACTCCTTGGCAGCCTGGGCCAGCTCCTCTTGACACCGCTCCTACACCAAACACACAATTCAAGTTTAAATCTGCCATATGTAACAAATACATTGGATATTTTACTCAGCACTCTCACAATAAAACAGCAATAGAAACAGCAAGACAGTGCCGGAGAAATATTCACATAATATACGTAAACATGCAGCTCAAACACTTTGGTCAAAACTATAGCCGAGTTTGTTTTGCAGTATATGTGTAGAGAGGACAAAATACAGTATTAAAATATATTAACTTACCACGGCCTGGTTGACTCGAGCGCTGAGCTCCTGTTCTTTACTGGCCAGTGCTTCACTATGTAGCTTCTCCATCTCTGCCATCTTCTCCTCTGAGGATTTCTACAACACAAATAGCAACACAATATTACACCTTCAAATGATTGCAATGGATGGGTAAATACAGGTAGTCCATCGTGGCTCAGTTGGTAAGAGCATGCTGTTGACTATATATGTAGTTATTCAGGGAATTAAGGTCAGAATACAGCGTATCTGTAGACACACCTCCGCCACACCTTTATATCTTAGATCTCCACCRGAATGAATAGCGGGTGAATAGCATGCTATTCTCATGCTTGATTTCAAGTCCAGAATACACACAGAGAGAAAAGTYCATAAAAAGGGAATTATGTTTAATTTACGTGCGCTTAACTCTGGTCGTAAATCGGCCCCTTAGTAAATTTACAGGGATTGAAATGGAATTGACGCCAACCCTGCTCTTGGTACTGGGTGAGTAGTGATTGTGTACTACTGCATAAGTACTYAGTGAGTATTTCATTAGTATTTTTATGTACAGTAGATGTCCCTCACCTTCATGATGGTGACCACCTCCTGCTTGACCCTGGTGAGCTCCTGCTGCAGACTCCTCCTCTCCTCTTCCCCGGCCCGCTCTACCTCCTTCACCTGTTCCTCCAGCTGGAGTTGCAGCAGCCTCCGTGCCTCCTCAGCCCTCTGGGCRATGGCCAGAGCCTTCTCTAGCTCCTCAAACCCTGGGGCAAGGTGCAAACACACATCGTTGGTTAGATACGGTACATGTACAACTTACACATTGCTAAAGAGGAAGAGGAGATCCASTGACCTGCTTTCTCAGACTTCTCRTTCTGCTCCTGCAGTTCCTCTCTCTGGGCGGCGGCCATCTTGCTTCTGGAGCGGAGCTGGGCGATCTCCTCCTCCTTCATCTCCAGAGTCTCATGCATCTGACGCTTTGTCTCTGCAATGACCATGCCCTGAAGGTACAGCCATGATTGGATTGAATTTAATTTTACTTTCAGAATAAAATAATACATGATGTATATCAACAATACGTGTATGTGATCCCGGAGGATAACACATTAATGAACACACTTACACTACATATCCAAAAGTCGAACACCTCATTTTAAATGAGTTGGAGTTGGTCCCCCCTTTGCTGCTATAACAGCCTCKACTCTTTTTGGAAGGCTTTCCACTAGATGTTGGAACATTGCTGKTGGGATTTGCTTCCATTCAGCCACAAGAGCACTGATATTGGGTGATTAGGTCTGGCTCGCAGTCGGCGTTCCAATTCATCCCAAAGGTGTTCGATGGGGTTGAGGTCAGGGCTCTGTGCAGGCCAGTTAAGTTCTTCCACACTGATCTCAACAAACAATTTCTGTATGGACCTTGCGTTGGTCACGTGAGCATTGTCATGCTGAAACTGGAAAGGGCATTCCCCAAACTGTTGCCACAAAGTTGGAAGCACAGAATCATCTAGAATGTCATTGTACTGTATGCTGTAGCATTAAGATTTCCCTTCACTGGAACTAAGGGACCTAGCCCAAACCATGAAAAACAGCRCCAGACCTATATTCCTCCTCCACCAAACGTTACAGTTGGCACTATGCATTGGGGCAGGTAGCGTTCTCCCAGCATCCGCCAAACCCAGATTCGTCCGTATGACTAGCAAATGGTGAAGCGTGATTCATCACTCCAGAGAACGTGTTTCCACAGCTCCAGAGTCCAATGGCGGTGAGCTATACATCACTATAGCCGACGCTTGGCATTGCGAATGGTGATCTTAGGCTTGTGTGAGGCTGCACGGCCATGGAAACCCATTTCACGAAGCTCCCGGCGAACAGTTCTTGTACTGACGTTGCTTCCAGAGGCAGTTTGGAACTCGGTAGTGAGTGTTGCAACCGAGGACAGACAATTTCTACGTGCCACGCACTTCAGCACTCGGTGATCCCCTTCTGTGAGCTTCTGTGGCCTACCACTTGTTGTTGCTCCTAGACGTTCCCACTTTACATTAACAGCACTTACCGTTGACCGGGGAAGCTCTAGCAGGGCAGAAATTTGACAAACTGACTTGTTGGAAAGGTGGCATCCTATGACAGTGCCACAATGAATGTCACTGAGCTCTTCAGTATATATATATATATATATATATATGAGTGTATTTCCAAATAGGTCCTCAATGAATTTTTTTTATCTGCACTGTTATGATTGTCTCCTACGTAGCATGTCTTAATCAAACCCAAGGCCCCTAAATTGTTTCTAACCATTATGCTGTGCCTCTAACACTAACCCATATTCATCAGTGTGACCTCACAAGTCACACACACACACACACACACACACACACACACACACACACACACACACACACACACCTCTCCTGCAGAGCCAGAGGATAATGGTCAAGCGCAACAATCGTGGATAGAGTGTTTCTGTCATCTCTGCACTCAGGTGCATAGCACAAACATGTCTATATTTCACAGATTCACACTAAGCAGGAGTGCGAAGGACATTTAAGGGGCACTCAACGTTAGGACCAGAATGGTGGAGGCTGGTGGAAGGAGGGAGCAATTGATGAATGGGGTAATTGTAATGTCTGGAATGGAATGAAAGGAAAGGTATACAACACTTCAAACACCGGGTATCCATGTGTTGTCTTYGGATTCCATTCTAGCCATTACGATGAGCCTGATTTGAAGTGCCACCAGCCTCCACTGACTCAGAAGCTTAAAAGGGAGCTTCAATCAAGATATATGACCAACCTTAAAAAGGAAAGTTAACTGACGTTTCAGCTTATTTCCGACGTACCTATGGTGGTGTTGTTTTATTCAAACAGTTTTTAAGTTCGTTAGCTGGCTTAGCAAGGTCCAGAATCTCCTGGCTAGCATTTATAAGCCCTCTTCACTCACCTTGTCCTGCTCCAGCTGTTCAATAAGGTTCTTAGCATCACGCAGCTGGGTGATGAGCTTGGTCTTCTCTGTGGTGTGCAGCTCCTGTAGTGCAGACAAGACAAACGGAAGGAAATATATAAAAATGGGTTCATGTGCAAGGTATCAAAGCAACAGTAAAAGCACTGAGAACAGACAGATTGAAGGAGAGATCAGATAATATATATATTGAAGGTTGAAGGTGCTCTTTGGGTTGGGAAATAATGGACCATCTTTGAAAGTAAAAGATGGATTAATCTGCAAGTCATCAAAAGGAACAGGGAGCCCGCTGTAGTAAAAGACAGCGGCAGCGCGCTTAGTAAGGAAACAGGAGCCGCGTTAGTAACAGGACAGGAGCGCCGTTGTAGTAAAGGACAGGAGCGCTTTAGTAAAAAGGAGCGCCTGTGTAAGGAACAGGAGCGCCCGCTGTAGTAAAGGAACAGGAGCGCCGCTGTAGTAAAGGAACAGGAGCGCCGCTGTCAGTAAAGGAACAGGGGCCGCGTGAGTAAAGGAACAGGAGCGCCGCTGTAGTAAGGAACAGGAGCGCCGCTGGAGTAAAGGAACAGGAGCCCGCTGTAGTAAAGGAACAGGAAGCGCCGCGTGTAGTAAAAGGAACAGGAGCGCCGCTGTAGTTAAGGAACAGGAGCGCGCTGTAGTAAAGGAACAGGAGCGCCGCGTAGTAAGGAACAGGAGCCCGCTGTAGTAAAGGAACAGGAGCGCCGCTGTAGTAAAGGAACAGGAGCGCCGCCTGTAGTAAAGGAACAGGAGCGCCGCTGTAGTAAAGGAACAGGAGCGCCGCTGTAGTAAAGAACAGGAGCCCGCTGTAGTAAAGAACAGGAGCGCGCCTGTAAGTAAAGGAACCGTAGGAGAGCGCCGCTGTAGTAAAGGAACAGGAGCGCCGCTGTAGTAAAGGAACAGGAGCGCCGCTGGTAGTAAGGAACAGGAGCGCCCATGTAGTAAAGAAACAGGAGCGCCAGCTGTAGTAAAGGAACAGGAGCCCGCGTAGTAAAAGGAAACAGGAGCGCCGCTGTAGTAAAGGAACAGGACCGCCGCTGTAGTAAAGGAACAGGAGCCGCTGTAGGAAGGAACAAGGCGCCGCTGTAGTAAAGGAACAGGAGCGCCGCTGTAGTAAAGGACAGGAGCGCCGCTGTAGTAAGGAACAGAGCCGGGCCGCTGTAGTAAAGGAACAGGCAGCGCCGCTGTAGTTAAGGGAACAGGAGCCCCGCTGTAGTAAAGGAACAGGAGCGCGCTGTAGTAAAGGAACAGGAGCGCCGCTGTAGTAAAGAACAGGAGCGCCGCTGTAGTAAAGGAACAGGAGCGCCGCTGTAGTAAAGGAACAGAGCGCCGCTGTAGTAAAGAACAGGAGCCCCGCGTGTAGTAAAGGAACAGAGCGCCGCTGTGTAAAGGAACAGGGCGCCGCTGTAGTAAAGGAACAGGAGCGCCGCTGTAGTAAAGGAACAGGAGTGCCGCTGTACTTAATAACACTGAACTGAAATTCGACAACCAACTACCCCTCATAACCTTTAAGCAGGGGTACAAACACCAGATTTCAGACAAATGGATGCATAATTCGTTACAACATATTGTTTAAAATCATCAGGATGGTGTCTCAGATTATTGTACAGGTCGCCCTCGCATGAACCTCCAGGCTCTTTGCTTGTAGCCTGGTCCCCTATGAGTTTGTGTTGTATAGCCAATTCCTATGGTCGTTTCAATAACAATGAATACAGCACAAACAGCTCTCAGAACAGGCTATTTCCTGGTTGAGAAAAAATTAAGTAAACAAGGAAGTACCAAGACAGGTTGCAAAAATGTTTCTGCATGCAGGCAGAGAGTCTCCCTACACCATACCATGAGGCCAGCACACACAGCCACAAGGCGGTGTCAACAGAGCGTACGAGGCCAACTAAACAACACACAGACCACGTTAGTTGGGTAGCAGCAGTGGTCTGTAGTGTAGCAGCACGTCACTATGAAATACTGTGTGGAAATACAATAAAGTAAATATAATATTAACGCAAATACCAAACAGACCACAACGCCATATAAATACCAGATCCCAAAGGTGAAATGGTGGCCTGAGAGACAGACAGCTGCTGTCTTGTTTACAGGGGGTGGGGGGGTGTGTGTGTGTGTGGATGAGCAAGCCCCTCCACGCTAGTTAGGAAGACTGAGCGCCTGTTAACCTCTGGCTCTTTCTGTCACAGGAACAGCCCTGTTCTCAGACACTGGCCAGGTTCTCTCTCACACACACACCACACACACACACACACACACACACACACACAACACACACACACACACACACACACACACAACACACACACACACACACACACACACAACACACACACACACACACACACACTTAGATGCAGAGCTATTGTCTGTTATCACAGGCCTGTTCTGACGCCCAGCATCACTCACGGCCGCTAGTGAAAACGACAGACACCACAGCCAAACTAAACTATGTACTTATTATTCCACCAAAGAACAATGTTGTGGTATTAAACTGAATAAATGTCACAAAGTTAGCTAAATGACATGACCTTGGTCAGCCCCTGGGATGAGTCGTAAATAGCACCCTATTCCCTACATATGGCACCCTTTTCCATACATTGTGTACTTTGGAGCTCTGTCTCGTTATGAGGGCCTCACCCTTTCCGAGCAGTAGTGTGTGTGTGTGTGTGTGTGTGTGTGTGTGTGTGTGTGTGTGTGTGTGTGTGTGTCATAGAAATAGATAGTGAAGCCACAGACCAGGCACATGATCACTAAACCATCAAGACTCCATTGGATGATTTATAAAACAGTGTTGTGAAATATGTTACTGTTCACACCATAGTGTTCAATTCTGTGGTTCAGACACTCACTCTTCAGCCCCATATAATGAACTCCTTTCAAAACTACAGTGTACTAAGTACAGGTGGCCATATGTGGAAAATGGTCTTCTAAAATGTGTATTCCAGGGTGAAGGGTAAGCTATCTTTCCAGAAAAGTTGATTAGAAGAGCCATGTGACGGTTTCTAAAAACAATGGCTAATTGTAACGGCCGGAATGCAATATTGATAATTTATGATTACGTGTTTCATACCGTTCCATTTACTCCATTCCAGCCATGGAATACTATCACAATACATCATCTCCATTTCTCCCTCCACCAGCCTCCAATGACATTGGTTAACACACCTTGGTTTTCTCCAGCTCCTGCAYTCTCTCCTGCAGCTGCTCCTGCAGAGTGTCGTTCTCACTGGTCAGCTGGGCACTGCGCTCCTTGTGTGTCTTCAGCAGCTCCTTACACTTCTGGAGCAGATTCTCCTGGCGCGTCACCCTCTTCTGCAGCACCTCCATGCTTTTAGATGGGTCAGTGATGCCCTCTGCTGTTTGGAAGAGGTAACAGCTTAGTGAGAAAGGGATTCCCATGGAGAGATACATGTTCTATTACATAGATATACATACTGTATATATGTTCTAATCCTATCCATGGTTTTCACTGGGTCAGCGCTGCCTTCTGCAGTTTAGATGAGGTAACGCGGCTCAGTCAGAAAAAGGGGAGTACTGAGGCGTTAAGGAAAGGGGGATAACTAGTCAGTTGTACAATTGAATGCATTCAACTGAAATGTGTCTTCCGCATTTAACCCAACCCCTCTGAATKAGAGGYTTGATGTTGTGGTTTTATGTGTTAAAGGGATAGTTCACATACATTACACATTGGTTTCCTTACCCTGTGAGCAGTCTATGGACAAGGTATGACAGCTATCCATGCTTTGGATTAGTGTCCCTGGCACTGTTTCCACATGCTAATGTTTCAGCATTTGTGGCACAAATCCCATTTAAATCATGGGACCAATATTTGCATTTTTCACAATTCATGTTCAAAACATCTATAAGTCACTTTGTTGAGCTTTACAACGATTTGAGATACTTTCTGATGATTTTAAATGAAGTTAAATAATGGTTAAATAAAATAAATAAAACGTGTGTAAAATGCTAATA
>NC_036848.1:47504725-47548615 GCF_002910315.2 Salvelinus sp. IW2-2015
TAAATAAAATAAATAAAACGTGTGTAAAATGCTAATAAATAAAACGTGTGTAAAATGCTAATAATCGGTCCCATGACTTGAATGGGATTTGTGCCACAAACGCTAAAACATTTGAATGTTTAAACAGTGCCAGGGAAACTAAATCAAAGCATGGATTGCCGTCATACCTTGTCTATAGACTGCTTACAGGGTAAGGAAACCAATGTGTAATTTCGTAATTTGGGTGATTAATCCCTTTAAATATACTCAATAAATGTGATAAAAGACAAATGGCTCTAAACATTTCAACACTACATTACTCAGACCTGGGTGAAAATAGTATTTGAAATCCAAACACTATGTGTTTGGTTTAGCCTGCCTAGAGTGCCAGAACTGTAGAGGGTTTGCACCTTAGGCACTATTCAATTGGTTACATTGCACCAGACAATACTATTTGAACCCAGGTCTGCTACTGTCCATCTACACATCATCATCTATCAGGGGTGTGAGTCAGCATAGTGTCTGTACTGTATAGTACCTGCGTCTTTGAAGGGGCTCTGTGGGGCAGAGGCGGAGTCTGGAGCATCTTCAGCCTGGAGAGGATGTTCAACCTCAGGAGCCAGAGCTCCACCAGGAATCCCCTTCAGATGTTTCTTCATCAGGGCAACCTGGCAGAGGAGGAGGGATCATACAGTCAAAACACAGAGCAACACAGGCTGAAGACCAGATATTATTCTACAGTCAAGATTATACTGACAGTGTTCAGCATACACTCATTGAAACACATTTTATTTTAAATCAGTTGTAGAAATGTTATCATTGTTCTTYTACTTTGAGTATGTTGTTGTACAGATCAGTGGGGGCAAATGCCAACGTGATGCATTTTACATTGAACAAAAATGTAACAAAACGTGAAAACTGCACTATATTGTATATAAACACCTGGGTCTGAAGCACAGTAATCATCTGGTCCTTCTCCTCCAGGGCAGCATCAAACTCCTCCTGAAGGTGCTTCTTAGCCTGCTGGTCCATGTGCAACTCCTGGGGAGAAACATTGTCARATAACACATTGCCTTAATACACACAGCTCTTGGTGAGGAATATAGTGTGTTTGCGATCACCTACACTGCAGTCGTACCACTCAGAATGACTGATTTACAATAACACCCTACTTCCCTAATAACTACTCACTATGAGACCCAGATTAGTAGTTCTGTGAATTGCCTTGCTCCCACTGATCGCCTTATTATCACAATCATGAGCCAGAGAAGTGTTCCAATACTTCCTACATGCAGGGCACACTGCACCATTTCAACCAGGGAAAGTTTTCTTTCCTACAAACACAGGTGAGAGTCTCAGTGAATTACATCACACAAGTTCAAACAAGTCACCTGCAATGCCTTATCGTGTTCTGATAATGAAAATATGCTGTTTTCTCCACTCCCTACCGCTTGTTTTAGCTAACCTACTGCTCATTCCTCTCTTTCATTGAGTTAGCTGAGCTCCTGCCTCACTTTCCTTGTCTTAGCTAATCAACTGCTCCTTCCTCTCTTTCCTTGGCTTAGCTATTGTTCCGTCCTCACTTTCCTTGTCTTAGCTAACCTACTGCTCCGTCCTTGGCTTAGCTAACCTACTGCTCCGTCCTTGGCTTAGCTAACCTACTGCTCCGTCCTTGGCTTAGCTAACCTACTGCTCCGTCCTTGGCTTAGCTAACCTACTGCTCTTGACTTCCTTCCTTTGGCTCAGCTCCTGTTTTTTTGGGTCAGGACAGAAAGATTTCAGGACTTCCACCTCTAATGCTGTGACAGTGGTTGCCTGCATCCTAAAAGCTTTTGAGTTCAGAGAGAGTAACGGGTCATAACAGAGTAAAATAAGACCCCATAGACAGTACTTTCATAGGGATAGTAAGACAAAAATAGTACAGACATATACTGGTATTTAACAGAAACAGATGGTGTTCATGGTCACACTCTCGTACCTCTCTCAACTCCCCTATCCTACGGAGAGCTTTGTCTTGACTCTGACTGAGTATGGCCTGAGGGGAAAAGCAGAAAAMACTTCATCAGCATTCAGCGAGTGTGGATAAAAGCATTCCTCCATCCTCCCAATAGTACAGAGCATCACTATATGTAATCTGGTGTTGAGGTGGTTTATGAAAATCACCTGGGTCTTCTCCTTATCTCTCTGAACTGTTCTGTAGGTAGTGACCAACTGTAGAGAGACAGACACACACAGAGAGAGAAGGAGAATGGTTAGAAAGGTAAATCAAATATAGCTGTACATAGAGATATACAGTATATCCAGAAAGTATTCAGACCCCTTGACTTCCACATTGTTATATTACAGTCTAATTTTGAAAATTGATTAAATCATTTTTCCTCTCATCAATCTACACACAATACTCCATAGCGACAAAGCAAAAACAGGTTCTTAGAAATTGTTACACACATTTTTTTTAACATACACTACCGTTCAAAAGTTTGGGGTCACTTAGAAATATCATTGTTTTTGAAAGAAGCACATTTTTTGTCCATTAAAATAACATCAAATTGATCAGAAATACAGTGTAGACATTGTTCATGTTGTTTAATGACTATTGTAGCTGGAAACAGCTGATTTTTAATGGAATATCTACATAGGCGTACAGAGGCCCATTATCAGCAACCATCACTCCTGTGTTCCAATGGCACGTTGTGTTAGCTAATCCAAATTGATCATTTTAAAAGGCAAATTGATCATTAGAAAACCCTTTTGCAATTATGTTAGCCCAGCTGAAAACTGTTGTCCTGATTAAAGAAGCAATAAAACTGGCCTTCTTTAGACTAGTTGAGTATCAGGAGCATCAGCATTTATGGGTTCGATTACAGGCTCGAAATGGCCAGAAACAAAGAACTTTCTTCTGAAACTCGTCAGTCTATTCTTGTTCTGAGAAATTAAGTCTATTCCATGCGAGAAATTGCCAAGAAACTGAAGATCTCGTACAACGCTGTGTAATKAATGGAAACAGCATGRACCGGAGAWCAATTTCGAGTCTCATAGCAAAGGGTCTGAATACTTATGTAAATAAGGTATTTCTGTGTTTTATTTTGAATACATTTGCAAACATTTCTAAAAACCTGTTTTCACTTTGTCATGATAGGGTAGTGTGTAGATTGATGAGGATTATTTATTTTTTCCATCCATTTTGGAATGAGGCATGTAACAAAATGTGTAAAAAGTCAAAGGATCTGAATACTTTCTGAATGCACTGTATGCATAGCAGGCCAACTCCCTACTCTGGTCATCTGTATTTGAGACCAACTGGATGAGCGAGAGAAGACTGATCATAGTGACTTGTACATCCCATAGAGGTGTATTGTAGACATACAGCAGGCCACCTCCCTGTTTTAGTCGTTCTGAATGACTTGCTGAACTGGTAATTACCTGATAATTATTTAGTGATTACACTGATTTCTTTTGAGACTGATTTCCACAAGCCCCACTAAAGGATGTACCATGTAGTACCACTGCTGTGGTGTCTCATGACCCCCACCTCTGAGTATTTCCCTCTGTAGTTCCCCAGGCTCTTCTCCACCCTGTGTAGCCGATGGATCAGCTGTTCTTTAGACAGGGCCGGCAGGGACTCGGGGCTACCATACGACTCCTCTGCCTCGCTCTCGATGTCTGATGGAGGGTCGTAGGCTGGGGTGGCAGAGGGGGAGGCCAGGGGCTCATTCTCCCCCAGGGMGGTGAGGGAGTTGAGAGAGGGGCTGCGGTTCAGGCTCTCTTTAGACGGGGAACGGAAGAGGCCCTCGGCRCGGCTGGCACCGCGGAGGAGGAGAGACTCCACAGAGGGGACGCGGAGCTGTAGCTTCTGGGCAAACGACTGGGGCTCTTCTCTCTGTATGAGGATGGACAGGAGAGTGTATTACTTTAAGTTATTCATTTCCAGATGGCAGTCAACTATATTGAACTGAAACACATGGGAATGTATAATAGATAGCTAGAGACACGTGGGATATGAATGAGTGTTTCCACATGCATGGGTTAAAGATAATCAACTAAACCACTCCTATTGTTAGGCCTAGACTTTATCCAAATGGCACATTTATCAGAATGCATCTTCCTCTGCAGCTGATTAGGCCTAACTGGCATAGCATCTAACTTGTATTCTTAGTTGCTTTATTACCTCTTCAGGACACATCAATAACCACATTTAAATGGAAACAGAAAAGCCAGAGAAAGGTGTTAGGAGAATGAGGTAACTTGCCTGAGGAGAAGCCCTCCCATCTCCATTGATGCTTCCTCTAGGTGATCCTGTGGCACTTCTCCTGCCACTCTATAGCAGGAGGCAGGAGAGAAAGAGGTTAGAACAACCTAMGCCATGGTTAAACCAGGGCTGTGTCTGTAATGGCACACTATTCCCTATATACAGTAGTGAAAAACTTTTGACCACTACTTTTGACTATGGGCCCTGGTGACAAAGTAGTGCACTATATAGGGGCCATAGTGAATAGGGTGCAATTTCAGACYCAGCCCTGGTACCTGGACCTGTTAGTCTTCCATATGTCCCACACCCAGCCATCGTGCACAGTACCGCTACACCTTGATTACTCTGTATAGGATCAAGCAATATTAGCAGAGCCATGTATATACATGGCTCTGAATATTAGTATTGCTAGGACAGGAGCAATGCAGGGGCTTATGGGTACTGTAGTTGGGTACCCTCATGCAAACTTGGATTAAACAGAGGGGTTAAATTACAAGATAGAAGGCATCTCTACTGTACAACATACAGTAACAGAACAGATAGGAGTTCAAATAGAACTACAACTAGTAGCCATTAAAAACTACAACTGGTAGCCATCTTTCTACACAGTAGCCATGAGGTCAAAACAAACAGTCAAACTTGATTAGAGGAGCCAGTAGATGAAGAGGTTGAAGGTCAAAGGTTTGGCATTGCTGTGGATCACTGCAGCAGGATGTTATTGTAGGTTAACTAGAACATAGTAGAGACAGGTGTAGTAGTGTTGTTGTGAACATTAGCTGGGTAGCCTGGCTGGTTGGTTATAGAAAAGATCAGAGTTTGGTGCATCAGCCACCAAACAGAAGAAAATGGACTGAAAGAGGGAGGGGTTGCCTGAAATTGTCATCTTCAGTTTTAAAAGGGTTTTTAAATATTTTGCTACAGAGTGACCTAATGAACACGACCCAGTTGTTGGCCTACTTGTAAGCTTGTTAACAGTTTCCTTCCCTCCTCTCCTCCTTTGAGTAACATTGATACTAGATAAGAAAAGCAAGGGGTGTTCTGCAAGTGTGATCTTTAAATCCGACCAGTGATACCAGTCAAGAAGCTGTCCCAGTTACAAAGAAATGTTGAGAGCACACTTACACATGAAACAAACGTATTACAGACAGAGTTATACACCCATTGCAAAGTATCAAAAATATTAATAAATGATGGTTCAACAAATYAAAACCTCTATACAAATGTATTATGGGAGTTTGAGGTTACGATTTGAAACTGATGAGAAGGGACACATTTCACAATGTGTCTGGTTTGCTGTGAGGCTACAAAGCAGCAGGGTCTGTTTTGACTACAAAAACAGGTCATTTAATTTGACTTTGGATCTGAGTGTGAGTGTTTGTAGGTCAAACCAATGCCCCCTAACCCTGTCTTCCAGGCAGACAAAGGGAAGAGCCCCAGAGCGGCTGAGTGAGAGACTCAGAGTAGTGGAAAACAGGCGTGACTTGCTCTCAATCAATGAATTATACATGGCCTAATGTCTAGACACAACCCATCCCCACCCCTACAACCCAGACTCAGAAGGCTGCCTACAACTACACCCAAACAGTCATTCCAAGATGCTGTTTACGTTAGGCTGTGTGTGCAGACAGGGCACACAAAGGAGGAAAACAGTACTGTCACTCTGGATGTGAAGACTGACAGTGGCATCATTGACCAGCAGCCTAGTTTTAGTTGTTGTACACAGTCTGTTAAGCCACTGGCCAAGGCATGATGACTAACCGTACTGACAGTCTGGATGGGAACACTGAAGACAGCAGGATGCAGTCTTTCTGTAGTTTTACACAGTCTGTCAGGGTGTGTAAGCCAGTTGTCTAATTAGCTCTCTACTCCTTCCCCTTGGCCCTAACCCATCAATGTTGGCAGATCTAAGGGGGCTGGATAGGTATAAGCAGTGTAGTGCTGGAGGATGTACCAGGGCAGGTTTGTAAGGGATATCTTTAGCAGATGACAACAGTACTGGTATGGTGGTAKTGTGTCAGACATTCCAGACAGTCAGTCAGGCTAGCGTACCACCAACATGTGCCATAGTCTCTGTAGTTGTARACAATCTGGCAGGGCATATAAAGGGATATCTAGCCAAACAGAAGGATGTCGGCTGTGTTCCCTACATAGTGCACTATGTATTCCATTTGTTGGGAATAGGGTGCATCCCTGACATTCAGGACACATCATAGTTTCCCCTCTGCAGTTGTACCAAGCCAACAGATGACTAACGATACTGTGTCAACAGACAACTATGCCAGCCTGGCTTGGCTTCCAGACACCAGGCGGTGGAAATCAGAGCTACACTGGTACTGTGTTTCAAGGTCAGAAGTAGAGGACGTCTGCAGTCTCTGCACTCAAACACAGTAAGAAACTAGGCTAACAGGTTAGCTGCTAGAGGACTCCAAGAGGGCTAAGGACAGGTTAGTATGTCAGTGTGTTAAACTGAACAGCTCTCTGCAGTTATGAGGAACAAATAGGCTGCGTGTTTATAAAAAAGGCACATTTACCATTTACTTTCAAGTTAAATGTTTTGTACAAATACACATGGTCACACACATGGCCACAAACAGATTACATTTATGGGCTAATATTAGGAAGTGATTCCAACTTAACATTGCTCAAAACAGTAACATATCTCTGAGTCAGTACCTATTATTTAAACAAATAGCCTATAATTTGCAATATCTGTTGATTCCAAAGTTATAGTAAAACACATACTATATTATAATCAGGTGAAGAGTGATGATATTTTGTTAAATGGTCCCGGGCCCTTCCCAATAATGCAGAAAGAAAGAAAATATAGAAAAATAAAACACGTAATAGTAAAAAGTAATAGACACAGAATGAGTAACGATAACTTGTTAATTCTAGATGAGTGTGATGACAGCCTAGAYAAGGATTAAGCCCATCTCTAAATGCAGATCATGTGTAAATCCTCCAGACAGACAGATGAGGCTAGCCAGCSCATTGTGCTGTTTTTCAACAGCAATCTAGCCTGTAGCCTAGTCTGTCTGTGGGGTCAATTCCATTTAAATTCAGGAAGTCAATTGTAATGCCAACCCCAACCCTGCTGGCTAGCTAAATATTTCAGGGGGGACAACTTGGTCTATTCTAAGAGCATGAGATTGAGACCAATGTATTGTYTGGTACTTTCCAATGGTATTTCAATAGATGAAGTGAGGAGGAAWAGGAATGCATTATTCTAGTTCCCCCTGCATTATGCTAGTTCCCAACACCAGCTTGGTTGTTTTGGTGTACGATCGTTTTTAATATAAATATGTCACTCAACACCAAACGGAAGGGTATTGTATTGTTGGATGGGCTGTTTGTTTGACCACTACTAATCAATTATATTGAGAAGGGTAAATATGTATAAAACGAAATAAAGGAAAATCTTTCATGGCTCTAGGAAAAGCTTCAACTATGCAAGCTAAGTAGAGAAGGTCCGGAGGTGGATCGCATGACTATAAACTCTCCAACAGAAAACTTTTGGGGTGAGAAGTGGGAACGAGGAAGGGAATAAAATCTATAGTTTACTATACAGGAGGTTGGTAGGGTTTCAGGGGCAAGCAACTATAAAAGGATAACTAAAGACAAAGGGAAATCGGCATAACATCCATTTCTGTCAATTCAGAGACAACTGAAAGAGACTATTGGATAACAACAAACCGGCATWCTGACGAAAGCACAACAAGCTTCTATCCCAACAGTCACATTTACAAACCAACAATCACTCCCAAGGGATTAGATGCAAGGTTAGGTGGGGATGAGATGCCTTCAAGTTACGAACATCAAAGAAAACAGATAAGGAGGAGGAAAAGACAGAGAGAGCAGGGTGCAAGCAGTCTTCACTGGTTCTAAACAGCAGGCCAGCTCCTCTACCCTCTACCCAGGAGCGAGGAAAGGAAAACGAGAGGGGCAGGAGGAGGAGAGGAGGCAGGGGTGGGTGTGAGGGGGGCGAACCGAACTCACCGCACTGGCTACCTGAGCAACCTGAGCCTGAGGTGCTTTGGGGGGTGGCTTTGATTGGTCCAGAGCAAAGATAGTATACTCAGAGAGAAAAGCAGGTTCGGCTATCATCCCGGCCAGCACCTGACCCCAGGTCAAAGGTCAGTGTGTCAACAGGACAACAGATGAGGGGGGGACAGAGAGCAATGAGAAAAACAACAACACCATGAGAGTGAGTGAAACAGCGCTGAGGAGAGTGTAGTCTCTGCCCAGATTCTCTGGAGAGACACTGGTCAGAGAGAGAAAACGAAAGTGAAAGAATCTGACAAAGAGACAGAGGAAAAACACAGAGAGAGCGAAAGACTGGTCAAAGAGAGACAGAGAGAAAGAAAAGATGGAAAGAACACCCAATCAACAGTAGGGCTATGTGGCATTTACTGAATTTGACATCCTAGTATCTGTGTCCTCCATTGTGAAATTGCCTTTCATGAGATTGATAGAAAGGTAGGCCTAAATGTCAATATCTTGTCTTTTAAACAAGGATGTCCAAGTCATCATTAAGCTAAACATTTTTATGAGGCTAATTTGCCTACATTTTTGTGGGGCACAGAAACAGTGAAGTCAAAGGTGTAAAGGCTGGAGCTGACGGTGAGCTAGAGATGATTTGAATACGATGAGGAGGAAGAAGATGCCTCTAGGCTATCTGAAGCCATATAGTGGGAATGGCATTCCTTCAGGGGAGATGATAAAGCCGGATGCTGTCAAAGGGCTGGAAGCCTGAAACATCTAGCCTACAATTCACTACCTTAGGCTGGATTTGGTTGGTGAATATCTTAGGCTTGAGTTGAGATTTAAAATGCGMAATCAATAAATTATTTGCTGAGGTAGCTTATTTCTTACAATGGATTTTGAAATGGATGTGTTGAAAATAAAGTTGTTTAGCCTATGATCTTTGGTAAAATGTATATATTTTTTTATCTGACGACATGGATATGCCAAATTGGATTTACTGTACAAAACACTATAAGTCAAAGTCCTAATATTAAAATGCTGTTGTATATATTGCCATTCATTGAGATCCATCCACCTACACCTTAACTAAAGTTAAAAGTCTGTCTCAATAGATCAGAGTTCCTAATTGCTGCATAATGGCCTAGGCTACTTCCTCAGAGCAGTCTACCTGAGAACACMTCACTCACTTGTTTAGGCTACATTCCAAAGGCAGAGGTCATTAGAAAAAAACTTGGCATGCCGACACATTGTGGTTCACCCATGGAATTAACTGAAGTACTATCCTAGTCTTGAACAATAAAATAGACAAACAATTGGCTAGGACTTGGTGAAGACAGTCAAAAAGGTTTAGCTTCTTTTCAATAGTGGACATATTTCTTAACCCTATTCATTTGGTAATTTATTGGATAAAAACCTAGTTTTCAGGCCTAATAAGTGATTGAAATTAAGCAGGTCCTTAACTGAACCCCTGGGGCCCTGAATGGTCTGACTACTTAGTCCCCAATTTCCACTAATTAGGCTGAATTGCCTCCATCCGTGTTGGTCATGGTTTGTTTTAATCAGCTTTAAAACGATGCAGGGCTGAGACTTAAGGGATGATACTGGTTGAACAGCTTATCCTTTGGGTGAGGCTACAGAAACTTTACACCCTTGGATATGCATTAGGGCAGTTTTATGATGCAGCAGAGCATGGKGGCGTAGTCCTCTGGAAGCACTGCAGACATAGGCCCAAGTCAGGGCTCTTGAACTCAGGTCCTGGAGGGCCGAAACACTTCTGGTAGAAAATTGCACTCACCTGGGGCCTTATTTATCAATCATGCAAAGGCACAAATCTGTGCATAAACCATGTGTGGGATAATTTCCACGGAAAGTGTGAGATTTATCAATATGAACGTTTGCTTGAGAGTGTGTGTAAATTTAGACACAGCCATGCCAAGTGGTGGAATAAGGGAACTTGCTGCCTGTCAAGCGTAGAATGGGGAAAATATATCTTGAAAATATCTGAATAATTTTCAGTTTCCTTGTATTTCCATTGTGAATTCATGCAACATATCTTGACAGGCATATCATCTGACCACATCAGTGCATTTGTTACGATAATAATCCATATAAACTACAGTCATTTGTTAAATTAGAGGCACGTGTGAAAGTGAAACCATTGTTGAAATACAAAAAAAAAAATTGATAATGGGAAATCGAATTAGGTTGATCTTGCTCTGTTGGAAGATTTGTCACACGCTGCATTTAGCAGAGGTGTTTTTAAGAGACATGTGGGACTTTTTTTGCAAAAAGTACAGATTGATTTTGGGAAACGATATCAGATGAGCCAATCTTCTAGGATTTTTGCAAGGATTTAAGATCTACTTTAAAAAGGCAAAGACATGCCATTCCGGTGCACATCCAAGTGRTATCCACCCTCGGGTTTTTGGCAACGGCCACTTTTTAGCAATGTTTTGAATGCAAATCAGCAGCAAAACAAACTAACATACAATTTCCATACACCATCGTACAACAGGTTGAAGTCAAGAGGATTTTCTTTGCATCAATGGGTTCRCAAATACGAACGCCGCAAGGCGCCACAAACGTCACCATAAAGACACCATCCCAATGAGTTCAACTGCAGTACCAGTCAAAAGTTTAGACACCTACTCATTCAAGGGTTTTTCTTAATTTGTACTATTGTCTACAATGTTGAATAATAGTGAAGACATCAAAACTATGAAATAACACATATGGAATCATGTAGTAACCAAAAAAGTGTTACACAAATATATTTTATATTTGAGATTCTTCAAAGTAGCCACCCTTTGCCTTGATGCCAGCTTTGCACACTTGGCATTCATGAGGACCGCCACAGGAAAGGAAAACCCAGAGTTACCTCTGCTGCAGAGGATACGTTCATTAGAGTTACCAGCCTCAGAAATTGCAGCCCAAATAAATGCTTCACAGAGTTCAAGTAACAGACACATCAACAGTTCAGAGGAGACTGCGTGAATCAGGCCATAGTGGCAAATTGCTGCAAAGAAGCCACTACTAAAGGACACCAATAAGAAGAAGAGACTTGCTTGGGCCAAGAAACACGAGAAATGGACATTAGACCGGTGGAGTCCAAATCAAAGTTTTCTGGTTCCAACCGCTGTGTCTTTGTGAGACGCAGAGTAGGTGAACGGATTATCTCCGTATGTGTAGTTCCCACCATGAAGCACAGAGGAGGTGGTGTGACGTTGCTTTGCTGGTGACGCTGTCTGTGATTTATTTAGAATTCAAGGCACACTTAACCAGCTTGGCTATCACAGCATTCTGCAGCYATARGCCATCCCATCTGGTTTGCGGTTAGTGGGACTATCATTTGTTTTTCAACAGGACAATGACCCAAAATACACCTCCAGGCTGTGTAAGGGCTATTTGACCAAGGAGTGTGATTGAGTGCTGCATTAGATGACCTGGCCTCCACAATCCCCTGACCTCAACCCAATTGAGATGGTTTAYGATGAGTTGGAACGCAGAGGGAAGGCAAAGCAGCCAACAAGTGCTCAGCATATGTGGGAACTCCTTCAAGACTGTTGGAAAAGCATTCATCGTGAAGCTGATTGAGAAAATGCAAAGAGTGTACAAAGCTGTCATCAAGGCAAAGGGCAGCTACTTTGAAGAATCTAAAATCTTAAATATATTTTGATTTGTTTAACACTTTTTTGGTTACTACATGATTCCATATGTGCTATTAAATAGTTTTGATGTCTTCACTATTATTCTACAACGTAGAAAGAAAAATAAAGAAAAACCCTTGAAAGAGTAGGTGTGTCCAAACCTTTGACTTTTGGTACTGTATGTGAAGGCTTCCACTCTTAATGRGCAGGTGATAGGCTATATGATGCGCAAAAGACATTGCTGAATGTGATGGTACGTACAACTCTTTCATTCTGCATAAAAGCAATATTGGCCTAAATGCCTACAGGAGGGAGCTGTCGAGGATGGATGGCTTATTGGTGAGTGTTGCCTACTCATTTGAAGTAGATTTGTCATTGCTACAGCAACTCATTGTCTTAATGGTCTTCTCTTTGTTGCCATGTTTTTATTTTTATTGGTCAAGCCACAACTGTGCGAGTCAAATAACAACTTTTGGTTGTACTCAATCTCTGACACTAGCACCTCACCGCGTTGTATATTCCCCACAGGCTTTAAAGGGGGGAATTTGACCATATATCAGTGCACGAGCACTGAGAACAATTGGTATTTATCAATGGTTATGTGGGGGAAAATGACAAATTAAACATTTCACTTAAGAGAACGATCTATTGTTATTTGTTAGTGTTTTTTTACTGATACAAACGTGTCTGTGTGACTTAGTCATAACACTGGGTGTATAGCTAAGAGCCGTTTGGGTGCGACCGCAACATGTGACACATCCCATGTTTTACTWTCTGCAGGAACTCAGCTGTGTGGAAACGTGCAGGAAGGAACAGACAATGGTGTGAGCTGTGGCAAAGTCAGCTATCTTAATCTGCACAGACAAGCGAATCACCTTTTACACCATGTTCCCGCCCCTGTTTCCACACATCTGCTAACCACCATGTAAACAAAGACGTTGTACTTGACTATAAAAGCTGAAACCCAACTCTGTTCATTGGGCCCTTAACTCTGCACGATTGAGTGATTGTTAACTGCTCCAAGTTGTTGTTTGAAGAATCTACAGTCTCTCTTCTTTTTGGTTAGAATTTCCACGATAGTTACTTCCTACCGGTGTGCGTATGGGGCTCATAGGATTATTTGATAAATCACCCTTTTTCTATTCGTACGAACATTCTAAATTCCGTTCGAAAGTAGTATTTTAGAATAGCATATACGTAATATTGATAAATGAGGCCCCTGGTGTCCGAGGTCTGAATCAGTCCCTGATTCGAAGGAGAGGGTGAAAACCAGAAGTTTTTTGGCCCTCCAGGACCTGAGTTGAAGTCATCATTCCAAGAGGTGTTGGAGGAAGAGAAGGTAACCAGGGCTTTGGGACCTACACATCATATCATCTATGTCTAATGATGAGGGACAGTTTCCTGAACACAGATTAATCTTAGTTTCTAGAACCTCAATTGAAAGTGTTTTGTAGTCTGGGCAGGACTAGGCTTCATAGGTTTCCGAGAAACTAGCCCGAAGCGTAAGATCTAGGACTAATATAACATTATTTCAAGCAATCCTTATAAGAAAGTGATCCTAACAAGGCAGTGCATACTGTAGGCCAATTTCTCCTGCCGGCACAAGTTGCTGTTGCAGTGTAGAGCCAAAGCACATCAACAGAAGACTTTTTAGTGCAGGTCAGATGATATTACATACGTCATTGAGGCTCATGTCTTACCTCTCTATCACTAGGTGAGGCTGAGGTATCTTGGTGCAGGGAGGGGTGTGTGTGGCTGCTACGTCTCTCCCCAGGGCCCATCTTAGGGYAAATTATTGATATTTATCATGATATAAACAACACATTTGTCCAACATGTTRAAGTCCACAGAGTAAGGACTTCACTCTACACAAGAAATATGCATCTGTTAAAGCTAGATAATATTGTTTTTTCCCTTGGCTATCTTTAGGAAAGATTCTAGTGTTGACTCACTAAAAGACCAAGCTACCCTTACTAAACAATAGGCTACTATTTTCTGTAAACATTGCCAGCTTGACAGACAGGTTTTATAGACACAGWCTATGGAAAAAAACATTACCTTGAGATACACAGTCATCATGGGTTAAAATGAAATTATTATCCAGTAGGAGTGACATGCATGGAGCTGTCCAAATGAAGCCACCAGCTGACTGGCTAGACAGTAACTGTAGCTACAGTACTAACAAGTCCAGTCAATCAATTATTTAAAGATGATCTGGCTGGCTGGGACAAATGTAATGGTTCCACAGACAGCTACACTTGTTTGATTAAATGTAGACAAAACTTTGATTATTGTTCTGCTATTGTCTTTTTTTTAAAGTCACATAACTCTAGTATAGATTAGCCTAGCTAGCTAGACTTTGGTTTGAAGCTGCTCAGACACGACTCCCTAAAAACACGACACTTCGATACATCTACGACCGGAAGTGACTTTTCGTACCATTCTTCTTTCTTTGTTGTACTTTTACCCATTTCTCCACATTTTCATGATGCCCAATAGGTAGTTACAGTCTTGTTCCATTGCTGCAACTCCGCTACGGAGTCGGGTTGAGAGCCATGTGTCCTCCAAAACACGACCCTGGCAAGACACACAGCTTCTTGACACACTGCTCGCTTAACCCAGAAGCCAGCTCGCACCAATGTGTTGGAGGAAACTCTGTCCAACTGGTGACCTAAGTCAGCTTGCAGGCGCCGGCCCGCCACAAGGAGCCGGCCGGCCAAACCCTCCCCTAACCCAGACGACGCTGGGCCAATTGTGCACCGCCTCATGGGTCTTCCGGTCAAGGCCGGCAGTGACACAGCCTGGGATCAAACCCGGAGCTTTAGTGACACCTCAAGCACTGCGYTGCAGTGCCTTAGACCTCTGCGCCATTCAGGAGGCCCTTTCTTCTTCTGTGGATTTTTTTTWATAGCGGTTGGCAACCAACTTTAAGAATAGGTGCATTACCACCACCAACTGGACTGGAGTGTGGATCAGAGACAGGGAAGGTCTATTCTTGCCTCAAGGAAACAAAATACATAAGTAAATACTAAATCCCCTGAAGATTTCCCCAGCAGTTCACTTAATCTTGGCTCTTCAACCACATTACTTCTCAAATATAATAACAATCGCTCCCTTTTCCTCCCATATTTCTGGCATTGAAATAGAACGTGTTCCACTGTCTCCATCTCCTCCTGACAATGATCACAACTCCCAGTTGGATATGTCCCCACCAATTTCAATGTACTATTGAGCCTTGTGTGTCTGTCTCAGCCTTGCGATTACACGTTCCTCCCTTGTRGCTCAGCCTGAGGACCTCCCTGCCCCCACCTTTTCCTGAACCTTATACAGGTGTCTTCCCTTTCCCTCCCTTTTCCACAACTCTTGCCATTTGTTTTTAACCAACCCCTTGGCTTCTGCTTTACTGATTGACAATTCCATCTCAACATTAGGATGTTTAAAAGCCTGCTTGGCGATATTGTAAATACAAATTTTTCTTAACTGAATTGCCTAGTTAAATAAAGGTTATGTWTAAAAAAATATATWTCAACAAAAAAAAGAATWATAATTCTACTCCCACATGAGCTGGTACCCAGAGGAACATCACAAATATCCCCATTAGTCTTACCCTATACAAGCACTGCAAAACCTCATACAACACATCTGTCTGCTCCGAGACACAAATTATTTTAAGSTCATCAGTGCTACACAGGAATCAGAGCAGATAAGTACCCTGCCTGGCCTCACCTCCTCCACCCACTCTGCAGCCAAGAGTACGGCCATCAACTCCATTGTGTAAACAGATAAATTATCCGTWGCTTTTTGTCACTGCCACCTTAAACTCAGGAACACTAAAAGCTGTTTGGGGTCCTTAGATCCATATGTGAATATATTCAAGAAAGCATAGTATTGTGTTCTTAAAATGTTCACTTACAACTAAATCTACTCTTTCCTCAATAGCTCTTACCATCTCAAGCAATCCTGAATCTATCACTGGCTGAGGGAGCAATCAAGGTGGGATAGCAGGAAGAACCACAAACTCCCTCCCAAACAACCCCATCTCTCTCGCCATGCCATTGACTATCCACCCAAAACTTGTATTCGGATTCTGTTAGTGTTCCCAGCACCATAGGAGTACCTTTTATTTAGGATGTGTAACCTTATGTCCTTGTAGATTTACCCAATATGTCATGGTTAGTTGTCTTAACTTTAACAGCATCTCTCTCAACTCTACCTGCATCGCTGCCACCGGGGAGGTCCTGAGTGCTCCAAAACATAGTCTTAGGGCTTGGTCCTGGATTACATCTAGCTTTTAAAAAAACGTTTTAAAGATGTCTGAGCTGCTGATCCATATGCTACACTTCCATAATCCAGTGAGGACCTTAACAGCGCTATATATAGCATTTAACACCATTCTATCTGCCCCCCACTCCATTCCTGACAGGCAACGCATCACATTCAATATTTTCTTTCCTTTGAGAACTACTGTTATTAATATGCTCTGTCCATGTCATTTGAGTGTCAAACCAGACCCCCAGCAACCTAAACCCTCCCACCCTCTCCAGATTCCTTCCATACAGCTTCAAGTATATTTCCTCCCCAACCTTCATGTAGAAACCCCCCCCGGTGTTTTCTCAACTGAAAATTCAAAGCCCCACCTGATGGACCACTGATCAACTTCACTAATCGCTTCTTGAACTTTCCTGGCTGTATGGGTAATATTTCTCCCTCTCTTCCACAGTGCCCCGTCATCCGCAAACAATGACCTCCCAATATCAGGTCTCACCTAGGATAACACATTGCCAATCATAATAGAGAACAAAGGACTAATGACAGTTCCCTGGGAGGTACCATTATCTACCTCATAGCTTTCTGACAAAGAGCTCCACACCCTCACTTCTATTGATCAGCCAAAAGAAAAACCCTTATCCAGTTAAAAACCTTTCCTCCAACCCCCCTGACATCCTTCCACATCATATCAGGCCTTCTGTACATCAAAGGAAACAGCTACCACCTCCTTATTTGCCTGTTCCTTCCGTATGACTGACTCAAGGCACAGTACAAGATCCATCGTTCCCCTGCCTTTTCTYAACCCACTTTAGTCTGGTGACATTAGTCCTCTACTCTCCAGAAAGTAAGTCAGCCTTTCTGTTATCATCCTTTCCATAAGTTTACATACATGAGATGTGAATGCTATCGGCCTATAGCTTGAAGGACAAGTAGGGTATTTCCCTGGTTTCCATATCGGCACCACTAAAGCCTGCTTCCAACTTCCAGGCAGTTTCTCTTCCTGCCACACCTTATTGTAAAGGCACAATACTTTCCTCATTGCAGTGTCACTGAGACGAACCATCATGATGTAACATCTCCTCCTCTCAGGATATGCTACCCCAGCTTTAGCTAAAGTTCTCTTCATCTTAGGCCACATAAAAGGGGCATTCAATGCATCCTCCACCATTGCTCTCTGATCAAGGACCTCCAGATGTTCTCCTCTGACCCTCTCTCCCCCATGCTGCCCCTCTTCTGTCAGATTATTTGAGCTGTGCACCTTCACAAATGCCTGGGCTAACATCTCTACCTTCTCCATATCTCTCACTGCAACCATCTCTCCACTTTTCAGCACAGGGAGATCCCAATCTCATCTGACCTTARTCATCTTCTAAATCATCCCCCAAACCTCTCCCACAGGAGTGGTCCTGCCTCTTATCTGTCCTAATGATCCTCCTTACTACTGCTTGTTTATACTGAATCCTGTGCTGGAAATTATGGGACCGTTTCAACATTCTGAAAGCCCGCTTCCTATCTTTCACAGCTTCTCTACACTCCTCAGTCCACCAGGGAACTGAGTTACTCGTTCGCCTTACTGTACCCATAGGAATCCCTTGGCTTGCAGCCCCGACTATTGCACCTCTTACTCTATCATTCACTGTTTCTATACCTGAATTGAGATCAACCTGAGACAGCTCCTGTTCACTCAAGTCCTGAAACTGACCCCACTCCGCTTTCCCAAATATCCATCTCCTCAATCCAATCCATTTGGGCTCCTGAGTGACGCAGCGGTCTAAGGCACTGCATCTCAGTGCTAGAGGCTTCACTACAGAGACCCTGTTTCGAATCCAGGCTGTATCACAACCGGCCATGATTGGGAGTCCCATAGAGCGGCACACAATTGGCCCAGTATCGTCCGGGTTTGGCCGGTGTAGGCCTTCATTGTAAATAAGTATTTGTTCTTAACTGACTTGCCAAGTTAAATAAAGGTTCAATTAAAAAAATGGAATGTCCTACTGAATTTTCCACCCTCATTCCCACAGTACACATGATAGGATAGTGATCACTACCCCRTGTAGATTCCTCCAAAACCTCCTAACTACATCTACCTGCCATTGAACTTGAGATCAGAGTAAGATTCAGAGCAGATTCATTTCCAGTTACTGGGTCAATCCTGGTTCCCCGGCCATTATTAAGACTCAAGCCCTTTCTCATCKAGTAGTTCCTCCAACACTTGTCCYTTTACATCTATCCGTYCCCTTCCCCAGAGCGTACTATGAGCATTAAAATCCCCACACCACATTACCCGTCTCCTATCTTGACCTTCTACATTCCCAAGGGKCAGCAACTCTCTTACAGGGGTTGTAAAATTTCACTATGAGCATATTCCCCCTCCCAACCACTACATASTCCTGTTCAACTCCCTCTCCCACATGCCTATATGGGATCACCCGCTTTATAAAGGTAGCACACACCCCTCCTCKCCTATCTCTACAGACTGCAACATAACCTTGTATTAAAAAAAATATAGAGTAGGTTTCAGCTATGTCTCCTGGAGACATATCACATCAGGTTTGGCTGGTACCTCCTCAAGAAACTGTTGTTTGAACTCCTGCCCATTAGCCATCAAACTTCTGGCATTCCATTGAAGGATTAACATCATTATGACAACTAACCAATAAATTATTCCTGGCTAGAATYATTCTCAATCGTATTGAGGTCATCCTGTACATTTTCCCATGTCAGTCCTGTGATCCCAAGATACTTCACTGCCTGCTCCACTATGATCGGTATCTTCTTAGTCTTAGATTGTCATTTTTATGTGCAATTGATTTCTGTCACAAATGTAACAACCTGCCTCATGTCTCCTACCAGTCTTGTGTTCTCCCCCATTCTGCTCACTACATCACGCCCAACCTGCAACCCAACCTGCCCTGGAATATCTGCTCTTCTAGGTTCCCKGCTTGTTTCTGTGTGAACTACCTTCACTGCTTCTGCATACGAGATTTTACGCTCACTCCTCACCTGCTGCACTTACAACTGTCTTTTCATGACTGCACAACCCCCATCAGCCACACTATGGGTTGATAGTTGTTACACACTTGATAGTAGTTACAGCACTTTAACTGGACCCAGTCTCCAGATTCCCCATGTGCATGTTCTCCCCACATCTCCTTTTTCCTTGACACACTGTCGCCACATGCCCAAACCTTTGACAGTTATTGTAACACAATGGTTTCGGAACATAAGCTCGCACATGATAACTCATAACCAATCCTGTTTTTCTGGCAGTACCTGATCCTTAAAGTTMAGTAGCACTGACAGGCTATCCACCTTCTTCCCATCTCGTGTCATCTGAAGGCGCTTTGCCTCATTAAGAGAGCCTCCCTTCAAGTGGTCCTTTATTTATTTCACGTTAACAAATTCTGGAACTCCTGTAATAACTCCCTTCACCCACTGCCGTCCAGTTTGATCCAGCAGGCTACTATCAACCACACGTTTACATACCTGCTTGAGTTTGAGCGCCTTCCCATACTGTTTAACATTGATACACACCACCAAACTTCCATCACAAAGAACTTTAGCAGACACAACCTCTCCTTTTTAAATTTGTATCCGTTATTTTACCAGGTAAGTTGACTGAGAACACGTTCTCATTTACAGCAACGACCTGGGGAATAGTTACAGGGGAGAGGAGGGGGATGAATGAGCCAATCGTAAACTGGGGAATATTAGGTGACCGTGATGGTTTGAGGGCCAGATTGGGAATTTAGCCAGGACACCGGGGTTAACACCCCTAGTCTTACGATAAGTGCCATGGGATCCTTAATGACCTCAGAGAGTCAGGACACCTGTTTAACGTCCCGTCCGAAAGACGGCACCCTACACAGGGCAGTATCCCCAATCACTGCCCTGGGGCATTGGGATATTTTTTAGACCAGAGGAAAGAGTGCCTCCTACTGGCCCTCCAAAACCACTTGCAGCAGCATCTGGTCTCTCATCCAGGGACTGAACAGGACCAACCCTGCTAAGAAGCACGCCAGCAGTGGTATGCAGGGTGGTATGCTGCTGGTATGCTCCTACTTTACTCTCCAACTCCCTAGCCAGCGCGATCAGACCGCCATGACTCTACCCTCATCATTAAATTTCACCAAAACCTTGAACTCCACTTCTCAGTACAACACTGAAAACCGAACCCCCCTCATCACTACTCTCCCTCGACAAGACCTACAAAGGCTCCTCAGGCTTCATCTTCTTCTTAACCTTTACTCTCACTACTCTACCTCCACCTTTTACCACTCCACTTCTTCCCATCCTCAACTCCTAACCCCCCTAGCTACCTTTCCATTCCTCTCTGCTCATGTCACAGCCAAGTGTTGCTCAAACACCTACACAGGACTTCACTCTCCAAATGATWAAAAAAATATCACTGGCTTTCAACGTTTCGTAGCAGGTTAGGAGTTCTTATTATACCTTAGTGGTTAAAAGAACATATGGTGCTTTCAAGACAACCGGGAACTCGGAAAATCATGACGTCAGCGATTTTCAGGTCAGAACTCTAGAAAGATGCCAGAGTTGGAATTCCAAGTTGGAGGACCATTCAAAAGATTTTTCCCAGTCCGAGCTCGTTTTTGTCCATGTTCCCAGTTGCCTTGAACACACTGACGTTTGAGATTTCCGAGTACCCTGTTGTTTTTAACACGGTATTACGCAGCAGATTAGGATAATTAAGCATTATCCTAACCTGCAACGAAAGGGGTCACTTCCGGTCGTAACTGTATCGAATTGGCGTGATTTTAGGGAATCGCCACACTTTCGGTTCTGAGCAGCTAGCAAATGAGTCGTTTTGCAGAATAGTTTGAAGATAGACATTTGAATGTGGCTATGGTTGTTGTTTTAGCGAAAACATTAAGGTAGAAAACCAACTAGCCTAGCGCGCTAGTTATCTACCATGACATGTTAGTTCGAACAGCTGAGTTTGACAACTCGTAAACCAACCTGGGCCTGTTGCGGTGACTGCGCATTCCTTTGCGGCAATTGCTCCTCGTTTATCTTTTGCTGCTTTAGTTTCTTGAACATCTTTTCATCCAGATGTTGTTACTTCCATGCGAAATGTATTTTATTGTAATGTAATTCCTGTATTTAGTATTATTCCTGGTCACTCGTCTCTTCTTGCAGGTGACCAGTGTAGTGCGCATGTGCAGCCGACGTGGAGCAAAATGAGCGACAGAGTATTAAGCTACGGCGAGCGGAGTGGGACAAACAATGCCAGTGCTGCAGCGTTCACGTGCTAGTCAGTACTAGATTTCAACAGGCAAAGGGGTGACACAGTTGGTGCTTTCATGACAACTGGGAACTCGAATTAAAACGAGGTCAAATCATGACTTCCGTGATCTTCAGTATGCCCGAGTTTCCGACCTGGAATTCCGAGTTGGATGACCGTTCAGAACGATTTTTCCCAGTCGGAGCTCGTCCCCCCCCCGAGTTCCCAGTTGTCTTGAACGCACTGAAGTTGGAAGTATAAGATTTCTGAGTTGTTTGAACGCGTCAAGTGTCGGGAACTCGCTCAAGTCCGAATCGTGTAATCTATTCATCACATGGTTAAACCAGAGTACACACAGGTTGTCTAAAACTAATGCGGCTTTTAAAACAACTGGGAACTTGGTAATCTCTGACTTCAGTTTTACTGTGTTTGTTTTCGGTAGTTCGGCACGTCCTTATTCAAGCTTTAGTATTAGCAGAGATTGTCGATATAATGACGAGATGCTCGTGTCTCCGGCCTAACAATGGGAGATGTTGTCCTCAAAGTCGGAAGGCAGGCAGTGGAGGCGAGACCAGATGGGAACATTCTAGCAAATGTGAGGGCAGATAGTTGCCGTGCACTTATAAGTACACTCGTAACACCCGAATGATTTTAACACTTATATTCGACAAAATAAGCCGCACGTAGCAAATTAGCAAAAAAAAGTGTTCACCAAATTCAACAATCATTGACCTCCATACAGAAAATCCTCACTTCATGGGCTTATTTTTGTAGACAACTTTGGTGCGGAATAAACCTTCTAGCTTCGCCTCTAGTATTACTATTTTATTAGAAACCCCGTTAGCTGTTGCTAAAGCAGCAGCTACTCTTCATGGGGTCTACACACAAAATATATGACATAGGCTAATACAGAACATAGACAAGAACAGCTTGGTCCTCAAACCCCCCTTAACGGTCATGCTGCTCCCGCTATGGTTATTCCCCCACACCCTCTAAACAGTCTTTACTCTTGTTCCACCCCTATTGACATTTAGGCGACTAGCAACGCTAAACATGTCCATACCATGTTTTGTGTGAGCTAACATAAATGTGTGGCTAGCCATGCTGTTTTCAGTTGAATAGTTACTGTTAAAATGTAACAAAATGGCTTTTAAATCAACTTCTGCTGGTTGCAGCATGACTTGGGGGGTGTATCCTTTGTGTGAAGATGCAGTGGAAGCTCTGAACAGATGAGGGCACTGTAAACCACTAGATCGATATTGGCTTAACAAAACTACAGTAATGTGACGTCCACGTATCTGTAACCAAACATTTGCATCTGGTAGGTATAGTCAGAGATTCTATACCATCTCTGATATAGTATCATAATAGTAAAGTCTGAATATTATCTCGTGAATTGGACCTATTTGTGGGTTGTCCACAACAACCTAGGCCTTCATGAAAACATTTGACCACATACTAGGCTGCAGTAGTTGCTTTACATACATTGTAGTGCAGAGGTGCATTAATCATTCCAGGTAGGCTATTTATTAGACATATTCCCCAATATCTTCAGGCTACACTCCATATCAGATCTATTGAAAATACATTAGGCCCTATGTCTTGAAACTATACAAAGATACAAATTTGTGTGATGTGGATTGTAAGTCAACTCCTGCTCCCTCTTTACCATTTCCTCTCCTGTAGCCATAGRTAGCGCTTTTCTAAAGTTGTGGTATATTTTAACCCACAGTAATAAAACTGGTCCTGTAGATGCTGTAAAACGCCAAGTAGATTGAATCTCAATCAGCAAATTAGCTTGTTCCTGATCTCTATCTAAGATGTGATTGCCTAAAATGTTATATCCATATTTATTGCCTGGCAAAGTTTAGATGGCCTCCAATATCATCACTGGCACCCTAACTCATAGAAAGACCCACATTTAATATGAATATGAATAACAATAATAATAAATTGCATTTCTATATTGCTTTTCATAGAGACTCAGAGCAAAAATCAAACAAGCATCATACAGCATACATCAAGCATCATGACAGGTCAACCAATAGAGGCCAAGTCTTTGAAAGCTGTATCCTCTGAAGTTGAAGAGGGTCAGTTCATGGCTTGAGTGGAGATAACTGGTCAGAGGATGGTAGATGATGGTGATGGAGTCTGCTGATGATCTTGTAGAGGGCAAGTCTGGGAACCAGCCTGACTCTTATAGCCAGTCTTATATATAGTATAGTTAATGAAGTAGTGAAACTTTCCTTGTAAAGAAAATAAGCAAAATGACTCCCATGCAATCAACAAGAACCTTCAACCAATGAGCTCCACCATTTTCACTGACCCCTTCCTGTTTAACACTTTCTGAAGATACCTTTGTGAAAAACAAAA
The DNA here is from genome assembly GCF_002910315.2 of Salvelinus sp. IW2-2015. Classification (NCBI taxonomy): domain Eukaryota; kingdom Metazoa; phylum Chordata; class Actinopteri; order Salmoniformes; family Salmonidae; genus Salvelinus; species Salvelinus sp. IW2-2015. Next base: position 47,528,469 of record NC_036848.1, read on the forward strand.
AATGATGTCAAAGAAACCCTATTTCCCCTTTCTTGAGAAGACGGTAGTGTAAAGGTGTTGTTGGCTGTGTGCATCGTAGAAAGACATCTGACCATGGTGAGGGTCAGGATTCCTCGTCCACATAGATTCCAATGGCCAATATTGGAATCTATGTGGACGAGGAATCCTGATGGGTTCCTCGTAGACAACAATTTGCCCCATATTATTCAAAGCAATGCAGCAAAATCCATCATAAGGAGGAATGGTCTCAGAGATGTCTCCTCTGGCCAAAGTGTCCAAAATCGCTCCTGCAGAGCAGCCGTGTATACTGGACCCGAAGGATAGCTGGACATACAGTACAAGTCAAGAGATTGGAAACAACTATTATTTCCAGGGTTTTTCTTTATTTTTACTATTTTCTACATTGTAGAATAATAGTGAAGATATCAAAACTATGAAATAACATATATGGAATCGTGTAGTAAACAAATCAAAAAATATTTTAGTTTTTATATCCTTCAAAGTAGCCACCCTTTGCCTTGATGACTGCTTTGCACACTCTTGGCATTCTCTCAACCAGCTTCACCTGGAATGCTTTTCCAACAATCTTGAAGGAGTTCCCACATATGTTGAGCACTTGTTGGCTGTTTTTCCTTCACTCTGCGGTCCAACTCATCCCAAACCATCTCAATTGGGTTGAGGTAAGGTGATTGTGGAGGCCAGGTGATCTGAAGCAATGCTCCATCACTCTCCTTCATGGTCATACACAGCCTGGAGGTGTGTTGGGTCATTGTCCTGTTGAAAAAAAAATGATAGTCCCACTAAGCGCAAACCACATGGGATGGCGTATCGCTGCAGAATGCTGTGGTAGCCATGCTGGTTAAGTGTGCCTTGAATTCTAAATAAATCACTGACAGTGTCACCACCAAATCACCCCCACACCATCACACCGCCTCCTCCGTGCTTCACGGTGGGAACCACACATGCGGAGATCATCCGTTCACCAACTCTGCGTCTCTCAAAGACACGGCGGTTGTAATCAAAACTCTGACCAAAGGATAGATTTTCATCAGTCTGATGTTCATTTCTTGGCCCAAGCAAGTCTCTTCTTCTTATTGGTGTCCTTTAGTAGTGGTTTCTTTGCAGCAATTCAACCATGAAGGCCTGATTCATGCAGTCTCCTCTGAACAGTTGATGTTGAGATGTGTCTGTTACTTGAACTCTGTGAAGCATTTGTCGTGTCTTTGGCATCATTAAAACTGAAGACTTATTTATCAAATAACACTCTGTAATTATTATTACGCGATTAAACTGATTAATCATGTAACTGTAATTAACTAGGAAGTCAGGGCACCTAGGAAAATATTCAGATTACAAAGTTATAATTTTCCTAATATAACTTTCAGATATTTTGATATCTGTTCATTTAGTCTTCTGATTAATGATTTATTATTTACCTCACGTCAGTCTCATTCCAAACGTCGTAAATTGTTGGTTATCTGCACGAACCCAGTCTTCACTATGAGTCATCCATACTGTAACGGTCGTCTGTTGAAGAAGAGGTGGACCAAAGCSCAGCGTGGTAAGTGTTCATGCTTTTATTTCAACTGAACACTAAATACAAAAATAACAAAGAGAAGGCAAGAAACAGTCCTGTCAGGTGCCTCTGATTGAGAACCACACCCGGCCAAACACACAGAAATAGAAAACATAGAACACAAAACATAGAATGCCCACCCCAACTCACGCCCTGACCAAACCAAAATAGAGACATAACAAAGGAACTAAGGTCAGGGCGTGACACATACATCAATTGTCTTAAAATAATTTATTTACTAACTAAGTAATTCACAGAAATGCATAACAAACAGTAGATATATTTACAAGGAAATTATAGGAGAATGTGCCCTAGTGGGCTAAACCGGCATGGCGGCTTGTTAGACAGAGTGATAATTATAACAATTGAAATGCTAATTCTTTGCACATGAACGCTCACTCATTCGGGAACAATTGCAATCAATATATATATTTACGCTCAGTGTGTCGTCGGGATCTCTGTTGAAAAGTTAGTTTCTGTTGGAGAGTTTGTCTGCTCTCTCTCTCTGTCTTGGTTAGAATGGATAGTTCAGAGTGACATTCATTCATGTCGTTATAGAATAGATGTTTCGGCGGTTGTCGGTCTTCACGTTCAATGATACCGAATTCCTAGCTGCAGACTAGTAATTAATATCAAAGACTTGTTCTTATTCTGTCAGTATCGATAGTCTAAGAGTTTAACCACGTGGTATGGTTAAAAGATTCAGCCAAACCTTGGCCCTCTCGTTATCGAGGTAAGCTGGTCTGCAACCTTTAGCTATCTCGTAACTGAGGTAAGCTCGGTCTCCTCTCAAACTTTGGCCCTCTCGTTATCGAGGTAAGCTGGTCTGGTGATAGAAAACCCGGGTGGGGGTTTTATTCGGAAGATCAGAAAAGGGGCTGTCCCAGGACGCCAGACTATAACTGTGCTCATGGGCGGTCCTCTGATTTAGTTAAACTCCAAAGGGAATTGGAGTTCCCTTCATTAAACAGTTCAAAATCACATTACACAATTTCACAAACAGTATCATCCTCACTCATTCATCTTATACAACAATTAGATGTAAGCCTCATATCTGAGGCTATTGTATAAACAGGGTTTTGGTAATGTGGCCGTATTGTCTCTCATGAGTTTCACAAAATTGTACCAAACGAACCAGTTCGTAGCTGGATTCGTCAGCGATCTTTTATACGTTCTCCAGAACATAAATACTGTTCGGACCTCCAGTTCTCTCTATGAAAACTCACTCTCTCTCAATACTGTGGCCATGAGGAGATAATCTCCTCCAGGAATTTACGACCTGGGGTCGCAGCAGCCTGAGTGTAGGAGACAGAGAGAGGGGGATTGTGCTCGCTGTACCCAAAGAGTGCAACGTCATGACACATTCATTTYGGCGGCAATTTCTGAGGCTGATAACTCTCATGAACTTATCCTCTGCAGCAGAGGTAACTCCGGGTCGACCTTTCCTGTGGCGGTCCTCACGYGTGCCAGTTTCATCATAGCGCTTGATGGTTTTTGCGACTGCACTTTGACATTTCTTGAAATTTTCTGTACTGACTGACCTTCATGTCTTAAAGTAATGTCTTATGTCTTAAAGTTTCTCTTTGCTTATTTGAGCTGTTCTTGCCATAATATCGACTTGGCCTTTTATCAAATAGGGCTATCTTCTGTATACCAACCCTACCTTGTCACAACACAATGGATTGGCTCAAACGCATTAGATTTGGGTATGTCATTTTAGATAAAAACTGTAAAAAAGGGTCTGATCCCGGAAAGAAATTCCACAAATTAACTTTTAACAAGGCACACCTGTTAATTGAAATGCATTCCAGGTGACTACCTCATGAAGCTGGTTGAGCGAATGCGGTAGCTSTCATCAAGGCAAAGCTGTCATCAAGGCAAAAGGTGGCTACTTTGAAGAATGTCAAATATAAAATATATTTTGATTTGTTTAACACTTTTTTGGTTACTACATGATTCTATATGTGTTATTTCATAGTTTTGATGTCTTCACTATTATTCTACAATGCAGAAAATAGTACAAATAAAGAAAAACCCTTGAATCAGGAGGTGTGTCCAAACTTTTGACTGGGACTGTATGTTRGCTCTTTGATGGCTGGTGTCAAAGTTAAACACGGACAGCTAAATTGTGCATCTGCACCTTTTTCTCCTTCCTCTACGGCAAAGACGGCATTCTCAGAGAGAAGCAAATAAGGAGCGTTTGCTTTATATGGCATCAAATCAACTCCATGATTATCCACTTCCACATACTTTAGGGCACTACTCCGGGCTTTCTTGAAAGGTTCATGTAAAGATCACGGCTCCACGGTGTCTCAACAGTGGTTGGCATTGATACTCCCGTGGTAGTGGTAGGCATGGCGGTTCAGTCTGGATAGGCTTGGTAGGTATAGTGGATGGTGGCGGTTCAGACTGAAGTCTCTGTATGGACTTGGGTAGCACCTGTCCACATTGGTCCAATTCTACAGAAATGTCAGTGAGGAGTTCTTCAGAGATCTTTAGTTGACCCTTCAGTCTCATGGTCTGTAAAGATGTTCCGGAGCCTGCTGGTTTGCTGTTGTACCTGATAATTAATTGCACCCACCTGGTGTCCCATGTCTAAATCAGTCCCTGATTTAGATTTWAAAAATGCAGTGGAACTGGCTTCGAGGTCTAGAGTTGAGTATGAGGGCTATACTGTAGGTCATGATACCTGTCCATGCAGGGTGTCACGCCCTGACCTTAGAGATCCTTTTTATGTCTCTATTTTGGTTTGGTCAGGGCGTGAGTTGGGGTGGGCATTCTATGTTTTGTGTTCTATGTTTTTTATTTCTGTGTTTGGCCGGGTGCTGTCCTCAATCAGAGGCAGCTGTCTATCGTTGTCTCTGATTGAGAACCATACTTAGGTAGCCTTTTCCCACCTGTGTTTTGTGGGTAGGTGTTTTCTGTCTTTGTGTCTGTAGCAGAGAGAACTGTTTCGTGTTGTTCGATTTTCGTTTATCTCTTTGTTATTTTTGTCATAGTGTTCACTTTTCTAATAAAGGCATGAACACTTACCACGCTGCGTTTTGGTCTCCTCCCTTAGACGATCGTTACGCAGGGCAGTATGACTTCATCTTGCCTGGTTAAAATGTCATCAAATCAAATACATTTTTATTGGTCACATACACATATTCAGCAGATGTTATTGTAGGTGTAGTGAAATGCTTGTGTTCCTAGCTCCAACAGTGCAGTAGTATCTAATAATTCACAACAATACACACAAATCTAAAAGTAAAAGAATGGAATTAAGATATATATATAAATATTACAGCAGAATAGAATACAGTATATGCATATGAAATGAGTAAAGCAGTATGTAAACATTATTAAAGTGACTAGTGTTCCGTTAACATGTAGCCTACCATTACGCTTTGACTCTCCTGTATGTCATTGCTGTGCTTTGGTTTTGAATGCTATCAATAAAACCCAATAGCACATACAAAACTCTACAGTAGTACTGAAATGTTGAGGGAGAGCTGCAAGTAGGCATTTCACTGTACCGTTTACACCTGCTGTATCCTGTGTGCGTGATGAATAAACTTTGATTTGATTTGAGTAGCCATAATGGCTTTTGTGCAACAAAGAAAACGAACACCCTATCCTTGTACTTCCTTTCTTGCACTAACATACTACTTACTATGACTGTGGGAAGTGGTTGTTGTACCTATAACATCTGTGCCTTAAGATTAATGCACTAACTGTAAATTGCTCTGGATTAGAGCGTCTGCTAAATGACTGAATTGTAATGTATATGTAAGTGCTGTTTAGTGCAAGGAGTTGGCTAGAAGGTCAGGATATTGGACATTACATTCTTGTTGAAACACATGTAGATTAACTGTACTGTTGTCTCTCCACAGTTGGATTCCGAGATTCTCCGTCCTCCATCGCTAGGATCCATCAAATCAAATGTCATTTCACTACGGCATAATAGGGATGGCTGCCCAGGTGATATCTTTGGCCAGACTCCCAGAACCTGTTACAATGCAACGGTCTCTTGTGGGAAAATTCCTCTGTCCTACTATCACAACACACCCTCAGACCTACACACACACACACACACACACACACACACACACACACACACACACACACACACACACACACACACACACACACACACACACACACACACACACACACACACACACACACACACACACACACACACACACACACACACACACACACACACACATACAAATCCAAACACACACACTCTACATGCTCCCCTGACATCCATTAGTGTTTTGTTTGTTCAGCATGCTACTGCACTTTCTGTGTTGTGGTGCCGTGTCTCTGCTTTGTGCTGTTGTTATTTTCTTTTGTTACCTATAACAGTGAGCAGCAGGCTACACAGGTACTGGTTTAAAGTGTTTCTTAGCATGGCAGGATACCAAAAAATAACAATAATTGTGTTACCATGAAATAAATTACTTGAGTGACAGTAATGTAGTTAGACTGAATCCCTGATGCCTAGGCTTAGCTGATTCCTAGTCTCCCTGGGGTCAAACTGTATAGTGTATTTCCCTGAGATTTCTACGTGTGTGTGTGTTTGTGTGTGTTTGTGTGTGTGGGATACACATGCAGGGAGAGGCACACTCTGTTCTTCCATCATCATTGGTCATTTTTCTTGTCTTCAGAGGCCGGTTATAAAAAATGTATCTTAGGCCTGTCGGTGCCAAGTTGCCAACCAACGCCTGTGTCAATTTATGGAAACAGAGGACAGATGAGGTGAGGTCTCATTGATCGTATAGGTTGCATGCAGTTGAGGTGGCACCCTATTCCCTTTATATATTCCCTTTATGCACTACTTTTGACCAGGGCCCATAGGGAATAGGGTGCCAATTGGGACGCAGGCGAGGTCTCATTGATCGTCCAGCTTGTCAGATGGTGTCTGTGGAAAGATAGGATGAGGTCACGGAAAACAAGGAAACAGAGAGAGGATGAAAAATTAACTAAAACACTACATAGCCTACATTCTACAGCCCATTCTACACTGCCATAAAATCTACCACTGTGCCTTTGTGTGTAATTTACCACTGTTCCTTTGTGTTTAATCTATCAGTGCCATTTTGTGTGTAATCTACCACTGTTCCTTTGTGTGTAATACAACTTKGTCTCGGGCCAAACAACACCCTTGCCAATATATCCGCCATACACCGGCTTCTCGGGCATTATCACTTAAATGTACCACTCGGCAGGTAGCCTAGTGGTTAGAGCATTGGGCCAGTAACCGAAAGGTTGCTGGATTGAATCCCTGGAATGACAAGGTAAAAATCTGTTGTTCTACCTCTGAGCAAGGAAAACAAGGCAGTTAACCCACTGTTCCCCAGGCGCCGAAGACGTGGATGTCGATTATGGCAGCCCCCCTCACCTCTCTGATTCAGAGGGGTTGGGTTAAATGCGAAAGAAACATTTCAGTTGAATGCATTCAGTTGTACAACTGACTAGTTATCCCCCTTTCCATTTCTAATTTTGTGTGTAATCTACCACTGTTCTTTTGTGTGCATTCTACCACTCCCCTTTGTGTGTAATCTACCACTCTGTTAAATTTAGCATCAGCATATCATTAAAATCCCCTATATCAGTTTCCCAAGAGTAAAATAACAGCACAGATATGATATCCCACAGTTCCTTCTTCATCAAACTGCATGGAGAGTTGTTTTGCCTGTGGGCCAGTCACGACCCTGGTATTATCCCAGCTGAGTAGCTGTGTGTATCATGTAGGAGCCTAATGATTCAGAGCCTGCAGAGGGATGACACAAACACAGGGTATTCAGTCTCTTCCCACAGCCGCTGAGTGTCAGGGCGGTGAGGCTGGCAAAGCACCGCAGGGCAAATGGGGAACTCCATCACACTGGCATTACCCACCCATCGCTTCTCTCATCCTCCACCCCAGGCTCTCTCTCTCTCTCTCTCTCTCTCTCTCTCTCAACAGTTACCCAACCCATTGCTCTTCTTATCCTTCTCTCCTCCACCCGTGGCCCACACACACACAGCCCTGCCGGAAGCCCGTGAGGAGTTGTGAGAAGCATAAGAGGGTGGAATGGGGGAACATTTAAATTGTATTCATGAAATTTTCTTTCCACCGGGGGTTGAGCTACAGGGGGCAGCCTCACCCCCTCGCCTCTCTCTCTCTCTCTCTCTCTTCCCTCTCTCTCTCTCTGCCACCCCTATCCCTCTCCCTTTCTTCTCTTTCTCTCTCACTCTTTCTTTCTCTCAATCAATCAAATGTATTTATAAAGCCCTTCTTACATCAGCTGATGTCACAAAGTGCTGTACAGAAACCCAGCCTAAAACCCCAAACAGCAAGCAATGCAGGTGTAGAAGCACGGTGGCTTGGAAAAACTCCCGAAAAAAGGCCAGAACCAAGGAAGAATCCTAGAAGAGGAACCAGGCTATAGGGGTGGCCAGTCCTCTTCTGGCTGTGCCGGGTGGAGATTATAACAGAACATAGCCAAGATGTTCAAATGTTCATAGAAGACCATAATAATCACAGTGGTTGTAGAGGGTGCCAACAGGTCAGCACACTCAGGAGTAAATGTCAGTTGGCTTTCATAGACGATCATTCAGAGTATCTCTACCGCTCCTGCTGTCTCCAAAGAGTTGAAAAGGTCTGGGACAGTAGCACATCCGGTGAACAGGTCAGGGTTCCTTAAGCCGCAGGCAGAACAGTTGAAACTGGAGCAGCAGTCCACTCTCACTCTCTCTCTCTCTCTCTCTCTCTCTCTCTCTCTTCTCTCTCTCTCTCTCTCTCTCTCTCTCTCTCTCTCTCTCTCTCTCTCTCTCTCTCTCTCTCTCTCTCTCTCTCTCTCTCTCTCTCTCTCTCTCTCTCTCTCCTCTCTCTCTCATCTCTCGTCTACTCTCCTCCCCTCTCCCTTTCTTGCTCGCTCTTCTCTCGGCCACCCCCCTCTCCCTTGCCCTCGCTCTCTTTCTCAATTAAATTTACATTTAAGGGGTTTTATTGGCATGGTAAACATATGTTTACATTGCCAAAGCAATTGAAGCAGATAATAAACAAAAGTGATATAAACAATACAAAATGTACAGTAAACATTACACTCAGAAAAGTTCCAAAATAATAAAGACTGTCATGTCTGCTCCTGCTCCTCCCCTCCGGCGTATGACGTCGCCAGAGTACTAACACCTGGCACTCATTATTACGCGCACCTGTGAATCATTACGAATTCACACAATCATTACCTTCATAATTTCCAACCCTTTATATGTCATTCTCCCAGGTTCACTCACCAATTGGTATTGTTCTTGTGTATCGACATTCTGCCTTATGTTAGTGTCGTGTTCTTGGTTTTGTTGTTATATTAAAACGTTGCACCTGCTTCCGACTCACCGCCCCATCATTACAGAATACCAACTCAAAATATGGAAGCAGCAGGACAACCGGACGTCTCCCAGACGAATAATGAACAAGGTGACCTTCTTCGTCAACTCCATGATAAGCTGGTTCAACTGGGGATGGCCATGGAAGAGGTTCTTCGCAGTCTACAATGTCTCAACAGCGGAGGATATTCTAGAGCCAGTCTACCCAACGAGTCAGCACACCAGCCCATTCAGCAACCTGCTTAGGTCAGTGATGCCTGTCTATCCCTCCCGGATAAATATGACTGGACACCATCCAAATGTCGTGGCTTCCTCCTTCAGTGCTCCTTCTATTTCGCACATGAGATGGGAGCTCCCACCACCGAGAGGTSTAAGGTTGCCACGGTTATTTCTCTGCTGACTGGGCAGACATTGGAATGGGCTACGGCCATCTGGGAGAGGAGGAGATTGAGTCTTGTGGGGTTCATGGCTCTGTTTAAAATGTATTTCGGTTCAGCTCCAGCAGGGGAATCAGACGGCTGCTGAGTATGCGCTTACCTTCCGGACAGAAGCAGTTTCCAGTGGATGGCATGAGCTGTCGCTCAGCACATTATTTAGAAGAGGTCTGCGCGAGGACGTCCAGACGGAACTGGCCTGCCGAGATGACAACCTCACCCTGGACGCACTCATTGCGATGGCCCTCCCTCTGGATAACCTCCTCTTGGAGCGACGACATCCACATCGCTTCTCTCCCTCCTTCGGCGAGTGTTTGGGATCAGAGCCTGAATCCATGGAGGTAGGGGTCACACGCCTTCACGCGGCGGAACAACGTAGACGGATGCAACTGGGACTTTGTCTGTACTGTGGCCAATGGAGGGCACAAGCGCCAGCAGTGTCTGTTACTTCAGAATCCAGGATCTGCTAGAGCAGAGGGACGGTCACGTGATGTTACATCCCCTGGACCAGGAGTGAGTATTCCATCTACTGCTCTTRCTGTTAGATTATTTTTAGTACCATCACTCTGGCTGACTGTCCCTCATGCCCTGTCTCTACAGCTTTAGTGGATTCCGGCATCGCGGTGAACTTTATGGATCAGACCCTTGCCTACTCTCTCAATATTACTACCTACCCCCTCTCCTCTCCTTTTCCGGTTCAAGGTCTCGACTGTTGGCCTCTAGGAGCCGGAACCATCACACACATCACTCACCGTGGACCCCAATCACCAGGAAAACATCCCCTTCAACACCAGTGCACCAGTTCACAAGATCATCCTCGGCTTACCTTGGTTTCAGCGCCATAACCCTACCATCTCATGGTCGAGGATGAGAATCACTGACTGATCACCTGAATGCCGGAAGACCTACTTTCCTGTCCCCTGTGGTTCCACGTCGGTTGAGAGTCCTTTGGTTGCCCTCCAGCCCAACATCCTGGAAGAATATCAGGATCTAAGGGAGGTATTCTCCAAGACCCGTGCTAACTGTCTCCCTCCTCATTGCCCCTGGGACTGTGCCATTGACCTGTTTTCTGGTGCTACACCTCCACGCAGACACATCTACCGTCTGTCAGTGGCTGAGACCCAGGCCATGGAGGACTACATTCAAAAGGCACTCCAACAAGGTTTCATCTGCAGGTCCACGTCCCCTGCGTCCGCTGGTTTCTTCTTTGTGGCCAAGAAGGGAGGATTACGCCCCTGTATCGATTACCGTGGACTCAATGACATCACCACGACATATCGGTACCCTCTCCTGCTGGTGCCGTCAGCCATTGAGCAGCTCCGCGAGGCCCGGTTCTTCACCAAACTGGACCTGTGGAGTGCCTACAATCGGCATTCAGCACGATGTCTGGTCACTACGAGTACTTGGTTATGCCCTTTGGCTTAGCCAATGCTCCGTCAGTGTTTATGGCATTCGTCAACGAGGTGTTCAGGGACATGCTCAGACATCAGGTGATTGTGTACATCGATGACGTTCTGATCTTCTTGACCAACCTGGAGGATCACATCACTCACGTTRGGGCAGTCCTGGAACGCCTCTTGGCTAACCACCTGTTCGTCAAGGTGGAGAAGTGCCAATTCCACCAGAGGGCTGTCTCCTCCTTGGGCTACCAAATCAGCCCGCAGGGAGTGAGGATGGAGGACAAGAAAGGTAGATGCGGTAAGGTCATGGCCAGTCCCAACCACCATCAAGGGGTTACAATGGTTTTTGGGGTTTGTCAACTTTTACCGCCGCTTCATCAGGAACTTCAGTGCCATCACCACCCCTCTCACTTCCCTCCTCAAGGGTAGGCCTCGTAGGTTGGTTTGGTCTCCAGCAGCTGACGAAGCCTTTCATCTCCTCAAGAGGCGTTTCACCTCTGCCCCCTTGCTAAAACACCCAGATCCCACGCTACCTTTTGTGGTTGAGGTAGTCGCATCGGAGGTGGGTGTAGGTGTCAGTTTTGTCACAAAGACAGGGGGACCCACTAAAATTGTATTCTTGTGGTTTCTTATCCAAGAAACTGTCCTCCTCAGAGGATTTACGACGTTGGACATCGTGAGCTCTTGGCGGTGAAGTTGGCATTAGAGGAGTGGAGACACTGGCTGGAGGGCGCCAAGGAACCATTTGTCATCCTTACCAACCATCGGAACCTTGAGTACATGTGGACAGCGAGGAGACTGAATCTGCGCCAAGCCAGGTGGGCCCTCTTCTTCACCAGGTTCGACTTCACGCTGACCTATCGCCCAGGTTCTAAGAACATCAAGGCCGTATCTACAATTCGGGAGAGGCTCCTGTCCAGAGGGCACCCATAATCCCATCCTCCTGCGTTGTGGGTCCAGTGGTGTGGGACGTAGATGTGGACATCCGCTAGTCTCTAGAGAGGGAGCCCGCACCCCGGAATTGTCCTCCCGCATGCATCTACGTTCCCACAGGGATAAGGGATAGGCTGCTGACCTGGTCACACACAGCTGTTGTCGCTGGACACCATCCATTCCATCACTGAGAAATACTGGTGGCCCACCTTGGTGCAGGATGTTAGGCGGTATGTCAACAACTGTTCCGTGTGTTCTCAAACCAAGTCCCCCCCAGAATGCTCCTGCCACATCCTGTGCCTCAGCGACCTTGGTCCCATCGATCCATTGACTTTGTTACTGATCTTCCCCCTTCTGATGGTTTCACCACCATTCTGGGGGTGGATAGATTCTCCAAGTCATGTCATTTAATCCCTCTTCCTAGTCTTCCCACTGCTCTCCATGTTGTTGAGGCACTCTTCCAGCAGGTCTTCTGGCATTATGGCCTTCCGTAGGACATCGTTTCGGACCGTGGCCCCCAATTCACATCTCGAGTATGGAGGGCCTTCTTGGAGAAGCTCGTTCAGTTAGCCTCACATCCGGATATCGGCCTCAGTCTAACGGGCAGGTGGAGAGGATGAATCGGGAGGTTCCTGAGGAGTCACTGTCAGTACCAGCAGGTTGAGTGGGCACATTTCCTTCCTTGGGCAGAGTATGCCCAGAACTCTCCACTGGGTTGACCCCCTTCCAGTGTGTTTTGGGTTTCCAGCCGGCCCTGGCCCCGTGCACCCCGGGCCAGACTGCAGCTCCTGCTGTAGATGAGTGTTTCCTGCCTGTGGAGGAAGTGTGGAACAATGAACATGTGCGACTCCAGCGCACCGTCCATCGTAAGAAGGGCATCACGTATGGCTCTCTACCATACGCGATGGCCGGCTCCAGTATCTGGTGGACTGGGAGGGGTATGGCCGAGAGGAGCGGTGTTGGGTACCGGTGGAGGACATTCTGGACCCCAACATCATCCGTGATTTCCACCTTCGCCGCCCGGACCGCCCCGCTCCTCAGTTGTCCACATGGTCAGCGTTGTCCTGCGGCTGGAGCCACACGTCAGGGGGGGGGGGGGGGGGGGGTACTGTCACGCCTGCTCCTCCCCTCCGGGGGACGATGTCGCCAGAGTACTAACCACCGGTCCTGGGCTTCATCATTACGCACACCTGGCACTCACCATTATGTGCACCTGTGATTCATTATGATTCACACCTGGACTCCATTACCTTAATTTCCTCCCCTTTATGTCACTCTCCCAGGTTCACTCACCAGTTGGTATTGTTTTTGTGTATTGGTYTTTTGCCTTATGTTAGTGTCGTGTTCTTGGTTTTATTTTATTAAAACGTTGCACCTGCTTCCGGCTCACCGCCCCATCATTACAAAGACATTTCATGTCTATATACACTGTTGTAACGATGTGCAAATAGTTAAACTACAAAAGGGAAAATAAATATAGGTTGCTTTTACAATGCTGTTTGTGCTTCACTGGTTGCCCTTTTCTTGTGGCAACAGGTCTGTGTAATCTGAGGGAAATGTCTCTGGTCATACATTTGGCAGGAGGTTAGGACGTGCAGCTCAGTTTCCACCAAATTTTTGTGGGCACATAGCCTGTCTTTTGAGAGCCAGGTCTGCCTATGGCGGCCTTTCTCAATAGCAAGGCTATGCTCAGTCTGTACATAGTCAAAGATTTTCTTAGTTTTGAGTCGGGCACAGTGGTCGGGTATTCTGCCAATGTGTACTCTTACAGCAAAATAGCCTTCAAGTTTTCTTTTTGTTTTTTTTGGTACTTGACACATTGGAATGTAATCGTTTGTTCTCATGATTTGGATGGGTCTAATTGTATTGCTGTCTGTGAACAGAGCATCAGGAACAGCTTGCTTAGGGGACTCTTCTCCAGGTTCATTTCTCCGTAGGTGATGGCTTTGGAAGGTTTGGGAATCGCTTCCTTTTAGGTGGTTGTAACGTCTCTTTTCTGGATTTTGATAATTAGCGGGTATCTGTCTAATTCTACTCTGCATGCATTATTTGGTGTTTTACGTTGTACACTGAGGATATTTTTGCAGATTTCTGAATGCAGATTTTGAATTTGGTGTTTGTCCCATTTTTGTGAATTCTTGGTGAGCGGACCTCCACAACCATAAAGGGCAATGGGTCTATAACTGATTCAAGTATTCTTAGCCAGATCCTAATTGGTATGTCGAATTTGATGTTCCTTTTGATGGCATAGAAGGCCCTTCTTGACTTGCGTCTCAGATCATTCACAGCTTTGTGGAAGTTACCTGTGGTGCTGATGTTAAGGCTGAGGTATGTATAGTTTTTTGTGTGTGCTCTAGGGCAACGGTGTCTAGATAGCATTTGTTTTCATTGTCCTCGCGACTGGACCTTTTATGGAACACCATTATTTTTTGTCTTACTGAGATTTACTGTCAGGGCCCAGGTCTGACAATCTCTGCAGAACTAGATGCTGCTGTAGGCCCTCCTTGGTTGAGGACAGAAGCACCAGATCATCAGCAAACGGTAGACATTTGACTTCAGATTCTAGTAGGGTGAGGCCGGGTGCTGCAGACTGTTCTAGTTCCCTTGAAGAGCGTGGGGCTTAAGGGTGGGGCTTAAGCATCCCTGTCTCACCCACGGCCCTGAGGAAATAAGTGTTTTTTGCAAATTTCAGTACATGGATTTTAAGTCATGTTTTTTTTTCTTCCCCCAACACCACTTTCCTTCAATTTGTATAGCAGGCCCTCTTGCCAAATTCTGTCAAAAGCTTTTTTGAAATCAACATAGCATGAGAAGACTTTGCCTTTGTTTTGGTTTGTTTGTCAATTAGGGGGTGCAGGATGAATACGTGGTCTGTTGTACGGTCATTTGGTAAAAAGCCAATTTGACATTTGCTCAGTACATTGTTTTCACTGAGGAAATGTACGAGTCTGCTGTTAATGATAATGCAGAGGATTCTCCCAAGGTTCCTGTTGACGCATATCCAGCTGTAGTTATTGGGGTCAAATTTGTTTCCACTTTTGTGGATTGGGGTGATCAGTCCTTGGTTCCAAATATTGGTGAATATGCCAGAGCTGAGGATGATGTTAAAGAGTTTTAGTATAGCCAATTGGAATTTGTTATCTATGTATTTTATCATTTAATTGAGGATACCATCTTTTTGGGTTGGAGGGTTTTTATTTTGTCCTGTAGTTCATTCAAGGTAATTGGAGACTCCAGGGTGTTCTGTTAATCTTTAATAGTTGATTTTTAAGGTTTGCATTTGATCATGTATATGTTTTTGCTGTTTGTTTGTTCTTTGTTATAGAGACAAAAATATTGGAGAAGGGGTTTACCCATACATTTCCATTTTGGGTAGATAACTCTTTGTTTCGAGTTTTCTAATTTTCACAGAAGTACTTTTTTAGATTACATTTTAGATTACAGAAGTAGATTTTTTAATTACATTGAGCTGATTTCTGACGTGCTGTTCCTTCTTTTTCCGTAGTGTATTTCTGAATTGTTTTKGTGATTCACCATAGTGAAGGCACAGGTTTTCTGGGTCTCTATGTTTTTGGTTGGATAGGTTTCTCAATTTCTTTTGTTTTTGCATTCTTCATCAAACCATTTGTCATTGTTAATTTTCTTAGGTTGTCTGCTTGAAATGTTTAGATTTGATAGGGAAGCTGAGAGGTCACATACAGTGGGGAGAACAAGTATTTGATACACTGACAATTTTGCAGGTTTTCCTACTTACAAAGCATGTAGAGGTCTGTAATTTTTATCATAGGTACACTTCAACTGTGAGAGAAGGAATCTAAAACAAAAATCCAGAAAATCACATTGTATGATTTTTAAGTAATTKATTTGCATTTTATTGCATGACATAAGTATTTGATACATCAGAAAAGCAGAACTGAATATTTGGTACAGAAACCTTAGTTTGCAATTACAGAGATCATACGTTTCCTGTAGTTCTTGACCAGGTTTGCACACACTGCAGCAGGGATTTTGGCCCACTCCTCCATACAGACCTTCTCCAGATCCTTCAGGTTTCGGGGCTGTCGCTGGGCAATACGGACTTTCGGCTGCCTCCAAAGATTTTCTATTGGGTTCAGGTCTGGAGACTGGCTAGGCCACTCCAGGACCTTGAGATGCTTCTTACGGAGCCACTCCCTTACGTTGCGCCTGGCTGTGTGTTTCAGGTTGTTGTCATGCCTGGAAGACCCAGCCACGAACCCATCCTTCAATGACTCTTACTGAGGGAAGAGTTTGTGGTGCAAGATCTCCGCCGATCATGGCCCATCATTCTCCCCTCAAATACGGTGCAGTCGTCTGTCCCTATAATAAAGCATCCCCAAAGAATGATGTTTCCACCTCCATGCTTCATGTGGGACTGGCTGTTCTTGGGGTCCGTACTCTAACACTTCTATTCCTCCCAAACACGGCGAGTGGAGTTTAGAGCCACAAAGCTCTTATTTTTGTCTCCATCAGACCCAATGACCCTTCTCCCATTCTCCCTCTGACTCATCAGATGGTCCATTGGCAAACTTCAGAGGGCCTGCACATGCGGGCGGCTTTGAGCAGGGGGACCTTGCCGTGTGCTGGCAGGGATTTTCATCCATGACCGCGTAGTGTGTTACTAATGCGTTTTCTTTGACGACTGGGCCCAGCTCTCATCGGTCATGCACCAGGTCCTTGCCGCTGTGTAGTTCTGGGCGAAAATCCCCCCCCCCACATCCCTCATGATCATCTGATCGCCCACGAGGTGAGATCCCTTTGCCACTGGAGCTCTCCCAGACCGAGGGTGATTGACCGTCATCTTGCAACTTCTTCCTTTCTAATCATTGTTGCCAACAGTTGTTGCCTTCTTCCACCCAAGCCTGCTGGGCTATTGTCCCTGTAGCCCCATCCCAGCGTTTACATTCTAAGCAATTTATCCCGCCTCGATGTCCTTCACACACTCTTCTGGTCTTTGCCATTGTGGCAGAGTTTGGAGTCTGTTTTATTGAGCTTGTGTGGGACAGGTGTCTTTTATACAGGTCCCGAGTTTCCAAACAGCGCTGCACGTTAATACAGGTAATGAGTGGAGAAGCGGCAGGGCTTCTTACAACGAAACAACTAACCCGGCTGTGAGACGCCGAACCTTCTACTGGTTTGGTAGGTTCCTTGATCAAATACTTATGTCATGCAATAAAATGCAAATGAATTACTTAAAAATCATACAATGTGATTTTCTGGATTTTTGTTTTAGATTCTGTCTCTCACAGTTGAAGTGTACCTATGATAAAAATGACAGACCTCTACATGCTTTGTAAGTAGGAAAACCTGCAAAATCGGCAGTGTATCAAATACTTGTTCTCCCCACTGTATATTGTTTAGGTTTTCTACTGCTAAGTTTACACCTTCACTATTACAGTGAAACTATCAGGTATCAAGGTAAGACCAAGATGCAGACCGTGTTGATGTAACAATATTTATTACAGCAACAGGGGCAAAGGTACAGGATGGCAGACAGGGGCAGGCAGAGTGGTCAGGCGGGTGGGTACAGGGTCAGGACAGGCAAGGTTCAAAAACCAGGAGGACGAGAAAAGAGAGACTAGGGATAGGCAGGAGCTGACAAAGATGCTAGTTGGCTTGACAAACAAGACGAATTAGCAACAGACAAACAGAGAACAAAGGTATAAATACACAGGGGAAAACAGGGAAGATGGGCGACACCTGGAGGGGGGTGGAGACAATCACAAAGACAGGTGAAACGGATCAGGGTGTGACAAACATTTTGTCCAGGAAATTGTCTAGAAGGGATTGAATTTGTTGTCTAATTGTTTTTTGGTAGATTTCCACCCTACTCTCCTTCCATCTATAGCATTTATTAATATTATTCAGCTCCTTTGGCTTTGATGCCTCATGATTGAGCATAGCTCTGTTCAAGTAGTGTGATTTTGCTGTGATCTGATAGGGGTGTTAGTGGACTGACTGTGAACGCTCTAAGAGACACTGGGTTGAGGTCAGTGATAAAGTAGTCTACAGTACTACTGCCAAAAGATGAGCTATAGGTGTACCTACCATAGGAGTCCCCTCGAAGCCTACCATTGACAATGTACATACCTAGCATCTGACAGAGCTGCAGGAGTTTTTGTTGGTTATGTTGTCATAGTTGTGTCTAGGGGGGATATGAGAGAGAGAATGCTGTCAACTCCAGGTAGGTGTTTCCCCCTGTGTGCTGAGGGTGTTAGGCTCTTGTCCAGTTCTGGCATTTAGGTCGCCAAAGACTAGTACATGTCCCTGGGCCTGGAAATGTTTGATTTCCCCATTAAGATGGAGAAGCTGTCATCATTAAAGTATGGGGATTATATTGGGGGGATATAGGTAGCACACATGAGGACATTTTTCTCAGAATTTCCTTATTAATTTCTAGACAGATGTAAAATGTTCCTGTTTTGACTAATTTACTAGTGGGTTAGGTTTGCTCTATACCAAATTAGCATATCCCCTGAGTCTCTTCCCTGTTTCACATCTGGTAGTTTGGTGGATGGGATACCAGCTCTCTGTAATCTAGAGGACAACTAGTGGGTCCGTTTCTTGTAGGATGACAATGTCTGTATTTCCAATTTCTTAGAAGTTCAGGTTCCTGCTCTTGAGGCCAAAGGCCGATGACCTTGCATATTCCAGGATGAGATAGTAAAAGCTTTGTGTTCCATAGTGTCTAGTGTTGTTTTTGTGTGGTTTAGGCCCGGACCATCACAGTAGGTTTGAGCAGAGCATGTTGAGCATCTGATATATACTGTACCTCTTAGGTCTCAGGATGGGGCTTGGCCGGGTGTAATAGTGGGGGTTGGCCCTGTTGCTCTGCTCATGGCCTGGGCATATGTCCTGCTGTCATGTTGAGGTCCTTGCCACAGGGGTGGGTGGGCAGAAGGGGAATAGGTCTGATATGGGGGGGCTATATAGGGTGTGGCCAGGGTTTGTTTGTTCTGTCTCACCATTTTTGCAAATGTATTAAATTAAATACATAAATATCAAATTTACAGAAGTATTCACACCCCTGAGTCAATACATGTTAGAATCCCCTTTGGCAGCGATTACAGCTGTGATTCCTTCTGGGTAATTCTCTAAGAGCTTTGCACACCTGGATAGTACAATATTTGCACATTATTCTTTAAATTGTTCAAGCTCTGGCAAGTTGGTTGGTGATCATTGCTGGACAGCCATTTTCAAGTCTTGCCYTATATTTTCAAGCCAAATTAAGTAATAACTGTAACTAGGCCACTCAGGAACATTCAATGTCATCTTGGTAAGCAAAAGCCAGTGTATATTTTACCTTGTGTTTTAGGTTATTGTCCTTCTGAAAGGTGAATTTGTCTCCCAGTGTCTGTTGGAAAACAGACTGAGCCAGGTTTTCCTCTAGGATTTTACCTCTGCTTAGCTCTATTCTGTTTCTTTCTATCCTAAAAAACTCCCTAGTCTTTGCTGATGACAAGCATACCCATAACATGATGCAGCCACCACCATGCTTGAAAATATGAAGATTGGTACTCAGTGATCTGTTGTGTTGGATTTGCTCCAAACATACCTCTTTTTATTCAGGACATAAAGTTAATTTCTTTGCCACATTTTTTCCAGTTTTACTTTAGTGCTTTATTGCAAACAGGATGCATGTTTTGAAATATGTGTATTCTGTACAGGCCTCCTTTTCACTCTGTCGTTTAGGTTAGTATTGCGGAGTAACCACAACGTTGTTGATCCATCCTCAGTTTTCTCCTATCACAGCCATTGAACTCTGTTTTAAGATCACCATTGGCCTCATGGTGAAATCCCTGAGCAGTTTCCTTCCTCTCCGGCAGCTGAGTTAGGAAGGATGCCTGTATCTTTGTAGTGACTGGGTGTATTGATACACCACCCAAAGTGTAATTAATAACTTTACTATGCTCAAAGGGATATTAAATGTCTGCTTTTTAATTTTTACCCATCTACCAATAGGTGCCTTTGCTAGGCATTGGAAAACCTCCCTGGTTTTTGTGGTTGAATTTGTGTTTGAAATTTACTGCTCGGCTGAGGGACCTTACAGAGATGAGGTGTAACGGTCATCGTTGCATGAAGAAGGATCGGACCAAAGCGCAGCGTCGTAAGTGTTCATGACTTTTTATTTAAACTGACCCCTAAACAAAATAACAAAGAGAATAAGTGAAACKGAAACAGTCCTGTCAGGTGCAAAACACTAAACAGAAAACAACTACCCACAAAATACAGGTGGGAAAAAGCTGTCTAAGTATGATTCTCAATCAGACACAACGATAGACAGCTGCCTCTGATTGAGAACCACAGCTGGCCAAACACTAAGAAATACAAAACATAGAAAATGAACATAGAATGCCCACCCAAATCACACCCTGACCAAACCAAAATAGAGACATAAAAAGCTCTCTACGGTCAGGGCGTGACATG
>NC_036848.1:47549376-47584624 GCF_002910315.2 Salvelinus sp. IW2-2015
ACACACACAACCACACCACACACACACACCACACACACACACACCAACACCACCACACCACACACACACACACACCCAACGTGCATGGCAGACACACACACATACACCCTGAATCACATTAGTATAGTTAAAGCCATTTCATAGACCCACTACCAATTATAATGCATAATGAAGAGCTTAGATGAGAGAAACCATGTCCTAAAAGGCACCCTATTCCCTATATAGTGCACTACAGAGAGGGAAAGAGAGTGAGAGGAGGAGAAAGAGAGTGGGGGTGAGGGGGAGAGAGTCAACGAGAGAGAAGGGGAGAAAGCGGGAGAGAGCGAGAGAGAGGGAGGAAGGCAGTCAGAGACAGATGGAGAAGGGAGGGAGGAATGATGGATGGACACAATTGTTATCTTGCATCCGTTTTGGTTTGGGGGAACATTGAGCCATCGTTCTTTCTTTCCTTTTGTCACTGCCAGTGAGAGTGCAGCTTACATAATGAACGACATTATAAATTCAATATGCAGAGCTACAGCCAGAGACAGGCTGGTAGTTATAGCAGTATAGCAGCAGTACATTCACAACAGTCAGAGGAACATTAGTTGCTGCAGTTAAAAAGAGCAACGCTTAGAAGAAAGAGACACACTATTGCTGTTTAGCTGCTAAGATATTGATAATACTTTAATGGTGATACATTATACAGGGTGTAGTTCTGGGCCTGTATTCACAGAGGATTGCAGATCTACGATCGGTTTAGCTTTTTAGAGCAGGGTTTCACAAACTCGGTCCTGGGCACCCCTCCCCCTCGGTGCACATTTTGGTTTTTGCCCTAGCAGTACACAGCTGATTCAAATCAGCTTGAAGATGAGTTGGTGATTTCGAATCAGCTGTGTAGTGCTAGGAGCAAATCAAAACATGCATAATGAGTTAAATGTATATGAACCCTGGGGACCTGATCCTAGACCAGCACTTTTCCTCTGAGATGCTTCTGGGCCCGCATTCACAAAGTTTCAGTGTCTGGGGCAATAATGCAACTCTATCAATACATGAACCATACATGCACATAATATATGTACTGTTTATGTGATCCCTGCAGGAATGAACCGACGACCTTGGCGTTGCTGGTGCCATGCTGTTTCAAACTTAACTACACAGGACCACACATGCCTTGGGAATGTGTTTGGTTTATATGGACACACAGAGAGTAGATGAGAGTTTGTTGTGAGTTTTGAATAGAGGGACAAGCTCAGTCTTAACAATGAGAGAAGAGAACACGCTGGCAGAACACACACACTGTGTGAGCCTCGGGAAGGCGGAAGAAGGACTTATTGATAAAGTGCCTGCTGTATTATTGCTGATCGCCATGCAGCGTTAAATGGCTAGGCTTTACACTTCAGGATCCTCCACCCTTCTCGCATCCACTCACTCACTCACGCATGCACACACACACACACACACACCATGCAGGCACACACATGCATGCACATTCGAACAGACACACAAACGCACACCCATACGCATGCACGCGCACACACTTCACAGCACCGTACTGAGACATGGGTCTCATCATGTGGTCTTGTGTTTCATTGTCTCATCATGAGGTCATGTGTTTCATTGTCTCATGTGGTCCTGTATTTCATTGTCTCATCATGTGGTCCTGTGTTTCATTGTCTCACCGTGTGGTCTTGTGTTTCATTGTCTCATCGTGTGGTCTTGTGTTTCATTGTCTCATCGTGTGGTCCTGTGTTTCATTCTGTACACTTGAAGAATATCAACATACAGTGCATTCAGAAAGTATTCAAACCCCTTGACTTTTTTCACCTTTTTGTTACGTTACAGCCTTTTTCTAAAATGGATTAAATAAAAACAAATCCTCAGAAATCTACACACAATACCCATCTGGACAAGAGGAATACCTATGTGAGAATGCTGTTCATCGACTACAGCTCAGCATTTAACACCATAGTACCCTCCAAACTCGTCATCAAGCTCGAGACCCTGGGTCTCGACCCCGCCCTGTGCAACTGGGTACTGGACTTCCTGACGGGCCACCCCCAGGTGGTGAGGGTAGGTAACAACATCCCACCTTTCGCTGATCCTCAACACTGGGGCCCCACAAGGGTGCGTTCTGAGCCCACTCCTGTACTCCTGTTCACCACGACTGCGTGGCCATGCACGCCTCCAACTCAATCATCAAGTTTGCAGACGACACTACAGTGGTAGGCTGATTTACCAACAATGCGAGACGGCCTACAGGGAGGAGGTGAGGGCCCTCGGAGTGTGGTGTAGGAAATAACCTCACACTCAACGTCAAACAAAACAAAGGAGATGATCGTGGACTTCAGGAAACAGCAGAGGGAGCACCCCCTATCCACATCGACGGGACAGTAGTGGAGAGGGTAGAACGTTTTAAGTTTCTTGGCGTACACATCACGGACAAACTGAATTGGTCACCCACACAAGACAGCGTGGTGAAGAAGGCGCAGCACTCACAAACTTTAACAGATGCACAATCGAGAGCATCCTGTCGGGCTGTTCACCGCCTGGTACGGCAACTGCTCTGCCCAACCGTAAGGTCTCCAGGAGGTAGTGAGGTCTGCACACGATCACTGGAGGCAAACTACCTGCCTCCAGGAACACCTACACCACCGATGTCACAGGAAGGCCATAAAGATCATCAAGGACAACAACCACCGACCACTGCTGTTCACCCCGCTATCATCCAGAAGGCGAGGTCAGTACAGGTGCATCAAAGCAGGGACGGGAGACTGAAAAACAGCTTCTATCTCTCTCTTCTATCTTCTAGCCATCAGCTGTTAAACAGCCACCACTAACATTTAGTGGCTGCTGCCATACATGTAAAAATGTTCACTAGTCACTTTAAACAATACCACTTAATATAATGGTGTGCATACCCTACATTACGCATCTCATATGTATATACTGTGCTCTATACCACCTACTGCATCTTGCCATCTTTATGTAATACATGTATCACTAGCCACTTTAAACAATGCCACTTAATATAATGTTTACATACCCTACATTACTCATCTCATATGTATATACTGTACTCGATACCATCTACTGCATCTTGCCTATGCCGTTCTGTACATCACTCATTCATATATCTTTATGTACATATTCTTCACTTTACACTTGTGTGTATAAGTAGCTGTTGTGAAATTGTAGGGATTACTCGTTGGTTATTATCTGCATTGTCGGAACTAAAAGCACAAGCATTTCGCTATACTCACATTAACATCTGCTAACCATGTGTATGTGAAAATAAAACTTGATTAGATTTTTTTGTGTGATTTGATTTGATTGTCACGCTGCTCCCGCTCCACCTCCCTGGTGCTCCAGGCTACCCGTCTTTACACGCACCTGTCACCATCATTACGCGCAGCTGCGCTCATTGACTCACCTGGACTCCTTCACGTGGGTTGATTACCCCCCTGTATATCTGTCTGTTCCTCGTGGTGTTCCATGTGTCCGCATTAATTGTTATGCGTTCCTGTCCAGACAATGTTCCTGTTCTGTTTCATGTCCGTCAGTTATTAAACCTTCACTCCCTGTACCTGCTCATCATCTCCTGCATTGATCATTTAAGAATGTGGACACCATTAACAAGAAACATCAGGGAGTTTTTTGTTTTTTTTTGTTTTTGTTGTGATGTCGTGCTTGGAAGGACACAGTCTTGGAAATTCTTGTTTGCGCGCGCCATGAAGACATTACGCACCTGCTAAATCGGTTTCCTACTGAACATACTTTTTTCGTAAGAAATATTATAGTTTTGATTACATTTTGAGGGTATCTGAGGAGTAGATAGAAACATATTTTGAGTTGTTGAAACAAAGTTTAGGGGTAGATTTTCAGATTTCTTTTTCTGCAAGTTGAACGAGTGGATTACTCAAATCGATGGCGCCAACTAAACTGACTTTTTGATATAAAAAGGATTTTATCTAACAAACGACCATGCACTAATATAGCTGGAACCTTTTTGGATGACAAATCGAGGGATTTTCAAAAAGTAAGTGAATATTAAATTGTTATATGTGAATTTATGAAAACTGTGCAGTGAAAAATATTTTGATGTGGGGCGCCATCCTCAAACAATCACATGGCATGTTTTCGCTGTAATAGCTACTGTAAATCAGACAGTGAAGTTAGATTAACAAGAATTTAAGCTTTCAGCCGATATAAGACACTTATATGTACCTAAATGTTTAAAATCCATAATATTTATGATTATTTATTTGAATTGTGCGTCGTCCAGTTTCATGGGAAGTTGTCCTGCTAGTGGGACTCCTATAACCTTCACTCCCTGTACCTGCTTCTCATCTCCTGTCGAACCTTTCAGTGATGACAAAGCGAAAACAGGTTTTTATACACTACCGGTCAAAAGTTTTAGAACACCTACTCATTCAAGGATCATTTTCTTCTCTTATATTTTCTACATTGTAAAATAACAGTGAAGACATCAAAACAATGAAATAACGCATGGAATGATGTAGTATCCAAAAAAGTGTTTTTGAAGTAGCCACCCTATGCCTTGATGACAGCTTTGCACACGCTTGGAATTCTCTCAGCCAGCTTCACCAGGAATGCTTTTCCAACAGTCTTGAAGGAGTTCCCACATATGCTGAGCAATTGTTGGCTGCTTTAGCTTCTCAATTTGTTTGAAGTCGGGGGATTGTGGAGGCCAGGTCATCTGATGCAGCACTCCATCACTCTCCTTCATGGTAAAATAGCCCTTACACAGCCTGGAGGTGTGTTGGGTCATTGTCCTGTTGAAAAACAAATGAGATGGGATGGCGTATCGCTGCAGAATGCTGTGGTAGCCATGCTGGTTAAATGTGTCACAAGAAAAGCACCCCCACACCACAACACCTCCTCCTCCATGCTTTACGGTGGGAAATACACATGCGGAGAGCATCCATTCACCCACACCGCATCTCGCAAAGACACGGCGGTTGGAACCAAAAATCTCCAATTTGGACTCCAMACCAAAGGACACATTTCCACTGGTCTAATGTCAATTGCTCATGTTTCTTGGCCCAAGCAAGTCTCTTCTTATTATTGGTGTCCTTTAGTAGTGGTTTCTTTGCAGCAATTTGACCACGAAGGCCTGATTCACACAGTCTTCTCTGAACAGTTGATGTTGAGCTGTGTCTGTTACTTGAAATCTGTGAAGCATTTATTTGGGCTGCAATGTTAACTCTAATTAACTTATCCTCTGCAGCAGAGGTAACTCTGGGTCTTCCATTCCTGTGGAGGTCCTCATGAGAGCCAGTTTCATCATAGCACTTGATGGTTTTTGCGACTGCACTTGAAGAAACTTTCAAAGTTCTTAATTTTCCATATTGTCTGACCTTCATGTCTTAAAGTGATGATGAACTGTCGTTTCTCTTTGCTTATTTGAGCTGTTCTTGCCATAATACGGACTCGGTCTTTTACCAAATAGGGCTATCTTCTGTATACCCACCCTACCTTGTCACAACACAACTGATTAGCTCAAATGCATTAAGAAGGAAAGATATTCCACAAATTAACTTTTAAGAAGGCTCACCTGTTAATTGAAATGCATAAAAATTGTAATATTAAAATAGTAAAAATAAAGAAAAACCCTTGAATGAGTAGGTGTATATAATTTTGAAAATGTATTAAAAAGGAAAAACAGAAATACCTTATTTACATACCTGTAAGTATTCAGACCATTTGCTATGATACTCGAAATTGAGCTCAGGTGCATCCTGTTTCCATTGATTATCCTTGAGTTGCTTTTACAACTTGATTGGAGTCTACCTGTGGTAAATTCAATTGATTGGACATGATTTGGAAAGGCACACACCTGTCTATATAAGGTCCCACAGTTGACAGTGTATGTCAGAGCAAAAACCAAGCCATGATGTCGAAGGAATTGTCCGTAGAGCTCCAAGACAGAATTTTGTTGAGGCACAGATCTGGGGAAGAGTAAAAAAATGAAGGTCCTCAAGAACACAGTGGCCTCCAGTCATTCCTAAATGGAGAAGTTTGGAACCACCAAGACTCTCCTAGAGCTGGCCACCCAGCCAAACTGAGCAGTCAGGGGAGAAGGGCCTTGGTCAGAGAGGCGACCAAGAACCATTGCGTCACTCTGACAGAGCTCTAGAGTTCCCTGTGGAGATGGGAGAGCCTTCCAAAAGGACCACCATTGCTGCAGCACTCACCAATTAGGCCTTTTTGTGGCCAGACGGAAACCACTCTTCAGCAAAAAGGCACATGACAGCCCGCTTGGAGTTTGCCAAAAGGCTAAAGACTCTCAGACCATGAGAAACAAGATTCTCTGGTCTGATCAAACCAAGATTCAACTTTTTGGCCTGAATGCCAAGTGTCACGTGTCGTGTCTTTGCTATCATTAAATTGAAGACTTATAGTTTATATCAAAGATTCCTGTAATTAGGGATTACGCGATCAACTGGTTAATAACGTAACTAATTAACTATGAATTCGAGGGCACCAGGGAAAGTAGTCAGATTACAAAGTTAAATTTCCCAATTAACCTTTCAGATATTTTCATATCTGATCAATAGTCTTCTGATTAATGATTTATTTTATTTACCTCACGTTAGTCTCATTCCAAATGTCGTAAATTGTTGGTTATCTGCACGAACCCAGTCTTCACTATGAGTCTCTCATACATCAATTGTCTTAAATCCTTATTTATTACTAACTAAGTAATTCAGAAATGCATAAACAAACAAACAAATTTAAAATGGTTACATGAAATGATGGGAGAAATATGCCCTAGTGGGCTGAACCGGCATGGCGGCTTGTAGACAAAGGGAAAATGGGGTCGACTAGGAAGTCACTACAGAGTCCATAATTATAACAATTGACATGCTAATCCTTCAACATGAACGCTCACTCATTCGGGAACAATTGCAATCAATATATATATATTTACGCTCAGTGTCGTCTTCACCGCTGGAGAAAAGTTAGTTTCTGTTGGAGTTCCTTCTGTCTCTGCCTTGGTTTGTGGATAGTTCAGAGTGACATTCGTTATAGAATGGATGTTTTGGCGGTTGTCTTTCTTTGCGTTCAATATACCGATCCTAGCTGCAGACTAGTAGTCAATATCAAAGACTTGTTCTTATTCGTCTAAGAGTTTAACCACGTGGTATGGTTAAAATTCAGCAATGGTACTAACCTTCTTCTCCTCCTATGGAGAAAAACATGGTCTATTGATAATTTCTCAGAGTTGGTCTTATTCGGATAGCAGAAAGGGGCTGTCCCAGGATGTCTGACCCTAACTGGGCTCAGGGGCGGATCCTGATTAGTTCAAATCAAAAGGGATTTGTATTTTTCTTCATTAAACAGTCCAAAATCATATTACACAATTATACAAACAGTATCATACTCACTCATTCATTTTATACAACAAACAGATGTAAACCTCATATCTGAGGTTATTATATAAACAGCGGTATGGTAATGTAGCCACACCGTCTCCCATGAGTTTCCCACATTGGGACAAACGGACATGTTAATAGCTGGACTCTTCACCGATCTTTTATACTTTTTCCGGGAAAATGAAATCTGTTCGTACCTCAAGTTCTGTGAGGTGGAAGAAACCTATTTGTCCTGAAAGTTTACCCTCTCTCTAATACTGTTTGGCCATGAGGAGATTCTCAGGAATTTACGACGTCTCTCTGTGATCACAGCATGGGTTGAAGGGGGAAAGGGGGAAAGGGGGAGTGGCAGGGAGAGGGGAATGGGCTTTATGTACCTAAACAGGCAACGTCATGACACACGTCTGGAGGAAACCTGTCACCATCCCTACACTGAAGCATGGTGGTGGCAGCATCATGCTGCAGGGATGTTTTTCAGTGGCAGAGACTGGGAGACTAGTTAGGATTGAGGGAAAGATGAACAGAGCAAAGTACAGAGACATCCTTGATGAAAACCTGCTCCAGAGCCTCAGTCTGGGGTGAAGATTCACCTTCCAACAGGACCATGACCCTTAGCACACAGCCAAGACAACGTAGGAGTGGCTTCGGGACAAGTCTCTGAATGTCCTTGAGTGGCCCAGCCAGAGCTCGGACTTGAACCCGATCGAATATGTCAGAAGAGACCTGAAAATAGCTGTGCAGCAACGCTCCCCATCGAACCTGACAGAGCTTGAGAGGATCTGCAGAGAAGAATGGGAGAAACTTCCCAAATACAGGTGTGCAAAGCTTGTAGTGTCATAGCCAAGAAGACTTGAGGCTGTAATTGGTATCAAAGGTACTTCAACAAAGTACTGAGTAAAYGGGTCTGAATACTTATGTAAATGTGATATTTCTTCTTTAAAATATATATTAGCAAAGAATTGTTAACCTGTTTTTGCTTTGTCATTATGGGGTGTTGTGTGTAGATTGATGAGGCTGTAATGTAACAAAATGTGGAAAAAGTCAAGGGATCTGAATACTTTCCGAAGGCACCTCATCCCGATATTGTTATTATTATTATTTTTTGCACCTTTGCACCCCAGTATCTCTACTTGCACATTCATCTTCTGCACATCTATCACTCCAGTGTTAATTTGCTAAATTGTAATTACTTCGCCACTATGGCCTATTTATTGCCTTACGTCCCTAATCTTACCTCATTTGCAGACACTGTATATAGACTTTTCTATTGTGTTATTGACTGTACGTTTGTTTATTCCATGTGTAACTCTGTGTTGTTGTTTGTGTCACACTGCTTTGCTTTATCTTGGCCAGGTCGCAGTTGTAAATGAGAACCTGTTCTCAACTGGCTTACCTGGTTAAATAAAGGTGAAATGAAAAAATTTATAAAAAAAGATCATAAACAGTACGCATGCATGCACAGATGGATGGATGAACACACACACGCAAAGACATTCGGAGGCATGTACATGCATGCATTGAGTGTGTGTGTGAATGCATTCATGCATGCATCTGTGTGTGCATGAAGCACAAAGTGATAGCACAGGTGAAGTACTGATTGAAATACTATTGATCTATGTGTGCAAAACAGCATGTCATTATAAATGCAAAGGTCCACCATTATAGCCTAGTAAACTATAGAAAGCATAATCATAATCAATGCTTAAGATTGACTTCTGAAAACAATTATAATCCCCTCATTATTTGCAAAGGTCAGGTAAAGATTTGGTATGTGTTACTACAGGTAAGAGGAGATCCCTATTTGTTCCAAACCCTGGGTTTCCTGCAAGATTGGATAATCCCTCTGAACTAAAGCCTACCCACTGGTTGACTGAATGTTGTTTCTACGTCATTTCAATGAAATTAAGTTGAACCAATGTGAAATAGACGTAGAATTGATGTCTGTGCCGATTAGGTATGGCATTACTTTCAGGAGACAACACAAGTCTTCAGATCTCAGGCAAGATTAGTCATCACGTCAGCGACGAGGGTGGTTCATGGTGTGTGTGTATTTGTGTGGTGTTGGTAATGCTCTCTGTTAAGTCAGTAAACAAGCTGTGAGCCTGCTGGATTTCATGCTTATTGCCTTTGGTAATCCCTCTGGCTTCTTCCTATTCCGAGACACAGTGTGTGTGTGTGTGTGAGAGAGAGAGAGACTCCGCAGTATCAGGAGCCTTCTCTCTAGTGTACACACACACTTTGTCTCAAGTACACCAGCAGCACGTTTCCTGTTTCCCCCCTGAGGTAGTGACACTGTGTGTTTAATGAAGATCTAGAATGCAATCCTCTGGGTGATATTAGGAATGTAAGGCCCACACACACACATTCACATATGCTCGCATAATCATGCACACAAGTGGAGGGTGCTGAGGGGAGGACGGCTCATAACAATGGTTGGAATGGAGTAAATGGAATGGTATCAAATGTACATGGTTTTCATGGGTTTAATACCATTCCATTCACTCCATTCCAGACGTTATTATGAGCCCGTCTCCCCTCAGCAGCATCCACTGATGCACACATGCATGTGTAACGGGGTAGAACCGTCAACCTCTGTTGAACGCACTCTTTTGTCTGCCTGTGCCAGGTGTATGTGATTGTTAATTAAGGGTGTAGCCTTTTGTATAAAAGCCGTCCTGTTTGGTTCATTTGGGGGATCCCCTTACTATGTGCTGGTCAGTGGGCCTTGGGAGGATGGGAGTGGTGARGGCGGTTTTTGAAACAAAGTAAGTGTGAGAAATAGGAATGTTTGTATATGTGGTGTTTTTAGGCCTTGGTGCCTATATTCCACCTAGACCTGCTCTCATTCTCCCTGGGCACGCCCTCTGAGTGTTGCAACACATTACTGTCTGTTTGACTATGTGAATAAACCTGGAATATTTGTTTGAGCTCATGTTGCTATCTGTTGAAGTCTCTTGTAGGACAGTTGTAAGACGCTCCTGGAGCTGGAGAGCACGTATGGACATGATGTAGGCCTATGGGGATTGCCTTTCTTGTGACTCTGAGAATAAATGGTTGCACCCTGACATTGTCTGATTCCCATGCTCCAGTCCTTGTCACAAAGAACGTTATGTTTAGCTTAGTCCTGAGGACTTCACCTTGCGTATAAAATATGGTATATTACGGCTACAAGAGTAGGCTATTTAAGTAATAAGGCCAGAGGTGGTGTGGTATATGGCTGTTCTTAGAAATMATGCAACGTGGAGTACCTGGATACAGCCCTTAGCTGTGGTATACTGGCCATATACCACACACCCCTGAGGTGCCTTATTGCTATTATACACTGGATATAATGTAATTTAAAGCAGTAAAAATAAATGTTTTGTCATACCTGTGGTATACGCTCTGATATATTTCAGCCAATCAGCATTCAGGGCTCGACCCACCCAGTTTATAATTATTGTTAAATCCCCCACATTAGGGTAGGTAACAACACATCTGCCACACTGATCCTCAACACAGGGGCTCCTCAGGGGTGCGTGCTCAGTCCACTCCTGTACTCCCTGTTGTCACACCCTGGCCTTAGTTATCTTTGTTTTCATTATTATTTTAGTTAGGTCAGGGTGTGACATGGTGTAGTATGTGTTTTTGTATTGTCTAMGGTGTTGTYTGGTTTAGGGGGTTAAGTAGAGTAGATGGTTTAGTGTTCAGTGTAGGTGTCTAGGAAAGTCTATGGTTGCCTGAATTGGTTCTCAATTAGAGACAGCTGGTTATTGTTGTCTCTGATTGGGAGCCATATTTAAGGCAGCCATAGGCTTTAGCTGGTTGTGGGTAATTGTCTATGTTGAACGTTTGTTGCTTGTCATTGCACTTACGTCATTAGCTTCACGGTCGTTTGTTGTTTTGGTTAGTTTGTGTATAGTGTTTGTTTCGTGTTTTTTTTCTCTCTTCTAATAAAATATGTATTTTCCACACGCTGTGCCTTGGTCATCTCTCTCTCCTAAAGARGATCGTGACACCTGTTCACTAATGACTGCATGACCAGGCATGACTCCAACACCATTAAGTTTGCTGATGACACAACAGTGGT
The DNA here is from genome assembly GCF_002910315.2 of Salvelinus sp. IW2-2015. NCBI lineage: Eukaryota > Metazoa > Chordata > Actinopteri > Salmoniformes > Salmonidae > Salvelinus > Salvelinus sp. IW2-2015. Next base: position 47,560,825 of record NC_036848.1, read on the forward strand.
AGGCCTGATCACCGACAACGAGATCYCCTATAGGGAGGAGGTCAGAGACCTGGCAGTGTGAGCAAGACAAAGGAGATGATTGTAGACTACAGGAAAAGGAGGACCGAGCACGTCCCCATTCTCATCGACGGGGCTGTAGTGGAGCAGGTTGAGAGCTTCAAGTTCCTTGGTGTCCACATCACCAGCAACAGCATCCTGACTGGTTGCATCACTGCCTGTTATGGCAACTGCTCGGGCCCTCCGACCGCAAGGCACTACAGAGGGTAGTGCGTACGGCCCAGTACATAACTGGGGCCAAGCTTCCTGCCATCCAGGACCTCTATACCAGGCGGTGTAAGAGGAAGGCCCTAAAAATTGTCAAAGACTCCAGCCACCCTAGTCATAGACCGTTTTCTCTGCTACTGCACTGCAAGCAGTACCGGAGCGCCAAGTCTAGGTCCAAGAGGCTTGTTAACAGCTTCTACTCCCAAGCCACAAGACTCCTGAACATCTAATCAAATGGCTACCCAGGCTATTTGCACTGCCCCCCCCCCTTATCTTCCCCTCTTTTACACCGCTGCTACTCTGTTATCATCTATGCATAGTCACTTTAATAACTCCACCTACATGTACATATTACTTCAACTAACCGGTGCCCCCGCACATTGACTCTGTACCGGTACCCCGTATATAGTCTTGTTATTAGTCTTGTATATAGTCTTGCCCTGTATATAGTCTTGTTATTTTACTGCTGCTCTTTAATTACTTTTATTTCTTATCCGTATTTTTTTAACTGCATTGTTGGTTAGGGGCTCGTAAGTAAGCTTTTCACTGTAAGGTCTACACCTGTTGTATTCGGCGCATGTGACTAATAATATTTGATTACATATGCCGTCTTAATCTTGTCTGTCAAACTCGGCACATGTCACGACTGTAGTACATAGTGTACAAAACATTAAGAAGACCTTCCAGATGAGTTGCACCACCGTTTGGCCTCAGAACAGCCTCAATTCGTCTGGGCATTGACTTTACAATGTCGCAAGCGTTCCACTGGCCCATGTTGACTCCAATACTTCCCACAGTTGTCAAGTTGGACAAACTGGTGCGCCTGTCATCTACCATACCCCGTTCAAAGGCACTTATCTTTTTTCGTGCCCATTCACACTCTGAATGGCACATACATATGGCACGTACTGTACACAATCCATGTCTCAAGGCTTAAAAATCCTTAACCAGCACTTCACCTAAACTGAAGTGGATTTAACGAGTGACAATAAGGGATCATAGCTTTCACCTGGTCAGTCTGTCATGGGAAGAGGTAATTATGAACAGTGGTGTGTACAAACCCAGCTAAAATGGACACTTGGGAATCTGATCATGGGGATCCGATCATGTATATTGTGAGACTGCAGAGAGAACAATGTGGGGGGGGTGGTAGTGTGTGCATGCATTGTTATTGATTGAGGATGCTGTAGCTGTACAATAATTCAGCTGCTCTCAATGCCCTGTGTGTGATGAGCGTGTCTGTGGTAATTGCACTTCTGTAATCATTTCTCCCTGTCTRGCCCTGATGTATGTGTTGGACATTGTGTAAGTGTGGATTGAGGATGCTGTATCAGTGCAGGTAGATGGAAGGAGATTCAGCTGCTGACCAAACTCTATGTAGTATAACTCTGCTGTCTACATCTCCTGATTCTCTTCCACAATAGCAATGTGTCTCTGGTATATGGAGATGTGACTCAGTTTAAGGAGAAAGACTACAGGCCTATATTTGGATCTCAATTGAAGTCTGAGACAGACAAGCTGATGTACTGTCATATTTTCCCCCCACTACAATAACAATCCCTGTAGAGATGGCGACACTTGAGTACCCAAATTAGTGTTTCCTCCCTCTTCTCTTCAAGAAATGTCTGTCTCACGGTTAAACACTTTAAGATGACGTGTCGTCGTGTTAAACTAACTTTCCAGAATTTTTATGATGACGCTGGATGACAAATGTATTCCTGGAGTTGAAGAGGGTAGGGAAGAAGTGACACACTGTCAGGGATGACCTAGCAGGCAACGAGAGACAACGGAGTAGGTTGCAAACCATGTAAGGGTTTTATTCCTCAACATAGAAAGTACAAATAACGATAATGAAAAAAAACAGTGCTTTAAAATATACTAAATGAATTGAAATGAGAAATCGGACCGTCCTATAAAATCTTAACTTAAAAAATAACTAAGATCAAACGTGCAGGAAGAGAATGTACATAAACCATAAACCAACCAACTGAAATGGTGTTCCACAGAGACTAAGGGGAGTGGCCAGTTCCATTCCATGCTCCAAGGGGAGTCTGCAAACCATCAAGTTTTACATTTAGACAATGTTATAATGTTTAGATATACGGATCATGTTCTTAAAGACAAGCATTATTTTCGCAATAACCATACACAATATCAATGTACTTCGCTATTTTAAACTCATGTGAAAAAAGTTTGAGTTAAATTATACCAATGACTGTTACCACGTAAACTATGAAGCGTTCACTCAACAGAAAACAAAAATAGCAAATGTCAAACTGCATTTCTGCAATAAAGTTATGTATAGGATATAAAAAACCAAGCTCATTTTATATATAGTTATCGCCATGTGTATAGTGCAAAGTGAACGTTAACGTGAATAAAATGGAAAGGATATTGTTAGGCAGGGTTTTTTGCTGTGCGGGCGTCAGACACACGGGGATAAAAGAAACACGCCAGGGTATTCTGTACACTAATTAATCAGCAGGGACGGTGACCGAGCTGGCAGAGATATTGTCTTGATAATATTGAGCATTCAAGTTGCGCAGTGAGAATAAAACAATTTCCTTGTCTTCAATTTTAGGCTTAGTCAACCCCATCATTTGTAAGATGTGATATAATGTGGACCAAGCTATTACATACAGTACCATCCCTACCCCTTACTGACACAACACAATTGATAAATAGGTTGATAATGAGCAGGGAGACGGCCCCATAAAGTTGTTGAGACTGAGGACAGACAGTATGCTTTGCAATTAACAATGCTAACTTAACACAGATGTCCCATTGTGTGCATGACAGTGTAGATTCTGCTTTAGCCAGTCAACAGAGAGATTGGTACTTCGTAAAGGAGTTGCTGATTGATGTCATCTCATCAGTGGTTATCTAGGGAAGCAGACTTATCAGCACTGTTACATGTAGATTAACTAACATCTCTCTTTATCGCTTAATTCTCACTATTTCTCAACCCCCGTCAGTGTGAATTCACTTTGCCTTCAATTACCCAGTCTGATCTTAATCATGTTGCCATACTATAGAACAGGCATTATTTTTGATAGATTAAAGCAGTCTTTCATTGTTCTATGTAGCGGAATATATGCCTGTTTAGATCAATGTGACATGCACCTAAACAGCAAACAAGAGTCTGCAGTCAAGCCCTTGAGTTGGCTGCAGTGACTAAAATATAGTTTGAAACCCTTTTGTCTGAAACCTCTTTCTTGCTCACACATAGCCAGCTTCAAAAGTACTGCATTTTTAGTCTGAGTTACTCTAGCGCAATTATTCAACACTAAGTTGATGCTTTATATTCTCTCTCCACAATCCCATCAAAGCTGTCTCGGCGACATTACCCTCGGATTGCATCAATCATCTATGGTAGATTACTTATTAAAGAAACAATATAAAACAAAGGCAATTTCAAACAACGTTTTCAATCGTGAAAAATATTGTCAGCAACAATTTATCGTTATGCTCCCCTCCAATAGCTGCTGTCCATCGAAGCAGCTGCCTTGCTCCCCTCCAATAGCTGCTGTCCATCGAAGCAGCTCCCTAGCTCCCCTCCAATAGCTGCTCCCTAGCAGCTGCCTAGCTCCCCTCCAATAGCTGCTGTCTATAGAAGCAGCTCCCTAGCCCCCCCCCCCCAATAACTGCTGTCATAACAGCAGTTATGGGGGGGAGCTAGGGAGCTGCTTCTATAGACGGCAGTTATGGGGGAGGGGGGCTGGGGAGCTGCTTCTATAGACAGCAGTTATGGGGGGAGCTGGGGAGCTGCTTCTATAGACAGCAGCTATTGGAGGGGGGTAAGGGAGCTGCTTCTATAGACAGCAGCTATTGGAGGGGAGCTAAGCAGTTAGTAGATACTCAATAGTTGACCATGGAATAGAGTACAAGCTTAAAACACAATCCACTTTTTCTGCTATACCCAAGGATTCAATATAGCCTAACAACTTTATTATGGCTCTGACATAGAAGCAGATTTAGTTTGGGGGGTTAGTAGATAATGTAGATTCTGTAATCTTGCAGGTTATCAGGTGTTAACTGGACAGACTGTTTATCCTCAACACTACAGCAATGTTTATTTTTTGTTGATGTATTTTTCCCCAAAAAATTCTCCCCAATTTCGTAATATCCAATTATGATCTTGTCTCATTCGCTGCAACTCCCCAACTGGGTCTGGAGAGGCAAAGGTCGAGTCATGTGTCCTCTGAAACATGACCCGCCAAACCGCACTTCTTAACACCCGCCCGCTTGACACTGAAGCACCAATGTGTTGGAGGAAACACCATTCAACAGACAACCAAAGTCAGCCTGCAGGTGCCAAGATCCCCTCGGCTAAAACCCTTCCCTAACCCGGACAACGCTGGGCCAATTGTGTGCCGCCCTATGGGACTCCCGTTCACGACCGGTTGTGACACAGCCTGGGATCGAACCCGGTTATGTAGTGACGCCTCAAGCACTGTGATGCAGTGCCTTAGACTGCTGAGCCACTTGGGTAGCCTACAGCAATGTTTATTATCCGTGCACCAGTGTCAGTAACTGGGATGTTGCTGATCGGTCCTGCAGATATTTAGCTGGCACTGATTTAAAGTCAGTTCTCAAGTATTGGTTTTAGACAAAGCTGACCTCACAGGAGCAAGGACCATAACTTGCTGGTCCCTGGCACTTCTCCAGGAACCAGAGTATCCTCTGTCCAGCCATAGATGGTCTGACGGCCAATGAGTCTTGTGCAACTATAATTACACAGTTTTTCTGTCTCAAAATGCGCATCAGCAAATTAATATAATTGATTTACTTGCATGTGATAGAACGCTACATTGTAGCTGGTCCCATGAGATAACCTGGCACACGTAAGCCCTACACTCTTCGAAGAACCTAAAAATAATCGTTCCAGGCAGAACCCCTTTGGTTCCAGGTAGAACCCTTTATACAGAAGGTTGTACTTGGAATCCGAAAGAGATCTACCTGGAACCAAAAAGGGTTCTCCTATGGGGACAGCTGAAGAACCCGTTTGGAACCTTTCTTTCTAAGAGTGTATGCTGACCTCACCAGATGACAGTGATTATTTCCTTGAACAAGTTCTGCATCAGTCAATTACACATGTTGACGTAGATGGATATGAACAAACAGTTTTCAATAAGACCGTCCTTAACAAAATCAAGCACTCTCGTTATCATCCTACAGATGGCAGTATTGCAGTAACAGTGTTAGTTATTTTAAAGCAGTTTATCGTGAGTCCGGACTGGAACCCACATTGGCGACGATCCACACTAGAGGAAAGTTTATCATTCTACAGTATGCCTGTCAATCAACCCATCCTACTGCACACAGAGTTGCTAACACAGACCATTCAGTGCTTTCAGGGTGTGTGCATTGTCATAGAATTGAACAACTGCAAATAATACTCAATGTAGGCTACATATAATGAAAAATAATATACAACAAATATTTAACTGTAGCAATTCAACAGCAAACCAAGTTTAGCCTGCACATCATTTACAAAATGTCCTTGCCTCATTGCTCAAGTGGTTTACAAGTGATTTCCATTTCTCTAATAGTTGCCAATTCCTTTGTGTCTTCTTGTTCACTGTGCTCATCTCTGTCTTTCCTGTGCAACTATGTGCAATGCATCAGTGCAACAATGTTATCATAACCGGCCAAAGTCATCACACCAACTCACTTTCTCTCAACTTTCCCCTACATTAATTTGGCTTATGCTGTAGGCCTGTTTTACATAGAGCAATTAATAAGAGCAAGCCTGCTACCTCAAATAGTCTATAACGAACACTGTAATAGCCTATGCAAAACCATATTTGCGAAACTGTCACACCCTGATCTGCTTCACCTGTCGTTGTGCTTGTCTCCACCTCCTCCATGTGTCGCCCATCTTCCCCACTTATCCTCTTGGTATCTATACCTGTGTTTCCTGTCTGTCTGTGCCAGTTCGTCTTGTTTATTCAAGCCTACCAGTGGTTTGTCTCAGTGCCTGGTTTTCCCTAGTCGCTCTTTTCTCGGCATCCTGGTTTTTGACCCATGCCTGTCCTGACCCTGTACCCGCCCGCCTGCCTGACCACTCCTGTACCTTTGCTCCACATCTGGATTATTGACTGCCTGACCTGACCCTGACCCTGCCTGCCGTCCTGTACCTTTGCTCCACATCTGGATTACTGACTGCCTGACCTGACCCTGAGCCTGCCGGTCGTCCTGTACCTTGGCCTCTACTCTGGATTATCGACCCCTGCCTGCCTTGACCTGTCGTTTGCCTGCCCCTGTTACAATAAACATTGTTACTTGACACAGTCTGAACTTGGGTCTTAACTGGAACCCTGATAGATACAACTTAAATCACTCACTTCAAATGGCTTGGTGGGGTGGCACACTGTAGGCTTACATATTAGGCCTACACTAATTGCGTTCTAGCATATGTAAGTAAATCAACTATTTTAATTGTCTGATGCGCATTTTTAGACGGCTTAACTTTTAATTTAAACTGTTTCTAATGTTCGCAAGTATGGCCCCTGCATCTCTCTAGTCTCTGTTGGCATGATTGGAAAGCATCAGTGGATTAGACTGATCTCTCCTCCTCTYCTCTCCTCTCTTGCTTCCCCTATCTCCTTCCCGCAAAGCTATTACTGGGGGCCTGTTCCATGTGTCTCTATGCTCATACAGTGGGCGGTGTAAAGCAAGGGATTAAAGAAGGCGTGCGGTGTGTGCCGGTGTCCCTCGGTCCCTTTAGGCAGCCTTTCAGGGAAGTCCCTGATTGCTCCCGGAGAGCTTTCTTTTTATTTTCCTCCCTTGCCCAACTCTACTTTTCTTTCCACCATCTCTCTATCTTTTCTTCTCCTCTGATGCCCTGCAGATCTCATCCCCCATCGCAATTAGAGACGTTGACCCTGATCTCCCGCTATCTCTGGAAATTACATTGAAATAATGGAGAAATCTTAGCATCTTCACCCTTAACTAGCATTGGAAAAAGAATCCATTCTTTTAAAAATCTCTTCCTAATTTCGGAATAATACTTGTAACATCGTCAGTAGGCTACAGTAACCTATCCTTCAAAGGGGAGGGGCAGGTAGCCTACACACACACACACACACACACACACACACACACACCCACTGGCAAAGATTTCCAGCTTGCAGGAAGATGCTGGAATAAGTTTCTGAGTGACAGTGAGGGCTTTGCATAAGCGCTTTGTTGCGATGTTTGTGAAACTGGAAAACAATGTCCTCCCATGCTTTTAAAATAACGGTTCTGATCCGGAACTGAATAGATCACTTTCGTTTCCGGTTCGAGTTCTGTTCCTCAAATAATGTATTTATTTTCCGTTTTTCTGTTCCCTGAACCAGTTCCAACCCTTGATTTGAAGCAGGCAGTAGTACTTAAAAGTATTTTTAGTTACTTTGCACCACTGCCAGTTACTAAACTTGGGTTGTCTTGGTAATTTTCAAGGAAAAAGACGGGAGCGAAGACTGGACTGGGCCCCAAATGACACAATATTCCATATATAGTTCACTACTTTTGATCAACCAGGGCCCATAGGTGACCAGGGCCCATATAGTGCACTTTAAGGAATAGGGATGCATTCAGGATTTAAGGGTACTATAGTCATCACATTTCCCATTGATTTAATTAACTACAAAAAGGTAAGACGTTTTTAATTCTAGGGCTGCTCTGCACAGACAAGCTAACGTTTGATCTGGTCCAACGTCAAACCAACAGATAATGCATGTCATAACAAGATSCTCAGCGCTTCAAGGCAAGCTTCCTCCATCCTCTCTGACTCTCGCTCTCTCCTCACCCACAACATTTCAGTTGCCTCGTGCCGTATACCGTGTGTGTGGGTGTGTATGTTTGTCTTTCATTATGATTAAACAATGCTGTTACGGCAAAATACAATTTGCTCTTAATGACTTTCCTATACTGATTAAACCGCTTACCCGCTCCATAGCTGCTACAGTATATCCACACTGATTGGTGAAGTAATTTAATGTCAAGCTAAATGTGTAAAAATATATATTTCAGAGGTTATATTTTTTGGTGGGTTCGATCCGGTTCAGAACTTTATTTTTCTAGTCAGAACCGTGTAACCGAATGAGGGGGGGATGCTGGTTAAAATAAGGAATTGTATGTCTAGTATTTACTTTTACTTAAGTATGACAATTGCTAGATGGGTGGCTAGCTAGCTAGCAAACATAGCAAAAACAATATCAGCATGTAAAGTATGTAGTTGTAACATCGCCTAAACAAACTGCACTATCAATTTAGGAGTCTACAATCTTACCATGTTCAACCTGCAGATTGATGTGCCTCACAGAGTGGAGACTGACATTTGCAACGGCATATATACTTTTGAGGAGATGGGAAACARTTCCCATGATACGTCAATGGGCCGCTCGGTGCAATTTGGGTGATTGTGGGACAAGGATCGCTCTCCTTCAAGAAGTGAATGGGAGTCTATTGGGCGCTAGCTCAAAAACGCAAATTAGCACGAAATTCGTCAACAAGAAGTACAAWATTACAAATCTTTTACAAAATGTGAGATAAGTAACTTGCTATGTAAAATTGTATAGCTTTGGAATCGTGATATTACGTACTTTTGAGGAAAATCGTCACTGAGGAGGGATTGCATGACAATTAACTTAACAACCGCGTGATGCAACATGACTTCATCAATCAATCAAATGTATTTATTTACTTACATCAGCTGATGTCACAAAGTGCTGTACAGAAACCCAGTCTAAAACCCCAAACAACAAGCAATGCAGATGTAGAAGCACGGTGGCTAGGAAAAACTCCCTAGAAAGGCCAGAACCTAGGAAGAAACCTAGAGAGGAACCAGGCTATGAGGGGTGGCCAGTCCTCTTCTGGCTGTGCCGGGTGCAGATTATAACAGAACATAGCCAAGATGTTCAAATGTTCATAGATGACCAGCAGGGTCAAATAATAATAATCACAGTGGTTGTTGAGTGTGCAACAGGTCAGCACCTCAGAAGTAAATGTCAGTTGGCTTTTCATAGCCAATCATTCAGAGTATCTCTACCACTCCTGCTGTCTCTAGAGAGTTGAAAACAGCAGGTCCGGGACAAGTAGAACGTCCGGTGAACAGGTCAGGGTTCCATAGCCGCAGTCAGAACAGTTGAAACTGGAACAGCAGCACGGCCAGGTGGACTGGGGACAGCACGGAGTCATCAGGCCAGGTAGTCCTGAGGCATGGTCCTAGGGCTCAGGTCCTCTGAGAGAAAGAAAGAGAGATAGAGAACGAGAATTAGAGAGAGCATACTTAAATTCACACAGGACACCGGATAAGACAGGAGAAATACTCCAGATATAATAGACTGACCCTAGCCCCCCGACATATAAACTACTGAAGTATAAATACTGGAGGCTGAGACAGGAGAGGTCAGGAGACACTGTGGCCCCGTCTCGACGATACCCCCGGACAGGGCCAAACAGGCAGGATATAACCCCATCCACTTTGCCAAAGCACAGCCCCCACACCACTAGAGGGATATCTTTAACCACCAATTTACCACCCTGAGACAAGCCCGAGTATAGCCCACGAAGATCTCCGTCATGGCACAACTCAAGGGGGGGGGGCGCCAACCCGGACAGGAAGATCACGTCACTGACTCAACCCACTCAAGTGACGCACCCCACCTAGGGGCATGGAAGAGCGCCAGTGACTCAGCCCCTGTAATAGGTTAGAGGCAGAGAATCCCAGTGGAAAGAGGGGAACCGGCCAGGCAGAGACCGCAAGGGCGGTTCGTTGCTCCAGTGCCTTTCCGTTCACCTTCACATTCCTGGGCCACACTACACTCAATCATAGGGACCTACTGAAGAGATGAGTCTTCAATAAAGACTTAAAGGTTGAGACCGAGTCTGCGTCTCTCACATGGGTAGGCAGACCATTCCATAAAAATGGAGCTCTAAAGGAGAAAGCCCTGCCTTCAGCTGTTTGCTTAGAAATTCAAGGGACAATAAGGAGGTCTGTGTCTTGTGACCGTAGCGTACGTGTAGGTATGTACGGCAGGACCAAATCGGAAAGATAGGTAGGAGCAAGCCCATGTAATGCTTTGTAGGTTAGCAGTAAAACCTTGAAATCAGCCCTTGCCTTAACAGGAAGCCAGTGTAGAGATGCTAGCACTGGAGTAATATGATCAAATTGTTTGGTTCTAGTCAAGATTCTAGCACCTGTGTTTAGCACTAACTGAAGTTTATATAGTGCTTTATCCGGGTAGCCGGAAAGTAGAGCATTGTAGTAGTCTAACCTAGAAGTGTCAAAAGCATGGATTAATTTTTCTGCATAATTTTTATACAGAAAGTTTCAGATTTTTGCAATGTTACGTAGATGGAAAAAAGCTGTCCTTGAAACAGTCTTGATATGTTTGTCAAAAGAGAGATCAGGGTCCAGAGTAACGCCGAGGTCCTTCACAGCTTTATTTGAGATGACTATACAACCATCAAGATTAATTGTCAACATGAACATGAACACGATCGGTCAACAGTCTACTGGTTGGGGCGTTATACGTTCTTCATTCATTGGATTCCTATCTCCTTTCTCGAATATCTCTGGCAATGGCACCCTGGACTAAAGAGGCAGACAAATAGGAGAAATGTGCTTATATTYTTGTATGTTGAAGAGAGGGAAAGATTGAAGTGTACGGTTATTGAGGTTGGATGGGGTTGGATGGGATTTTGGGGATGGGGAGGGTTTATTAGAAGTTAGTAGGGCTCTTTATTTTCTCAGAAGTACTGAGTTAGGTAGGAGGATTTAGAAATGTGGAGCTAATGTTGTAAACTGTGATTGACAACACACTCCAGCACAGTAGGTGGCAGCGTGCACCTTTAATGTTTGTTTGCGGACTGCCATTATATCATAGAAGAAGGAGAAAAATGTGCTTGACCCTTTGTTAGATTGCACATTTCTTGAGGAAGGAATATCGCAAAAATATGATCAAAGGCTTATTCGAGAGAAGACATCCTCCGAAGATATGACATCAGCCAGTATTGAAATGTGATGTATGATAGACGTTTTAGCGATCTAAAAGTCATATTCCTATTAACTTCCAGTGTAATGAGAATGACTTTATCACAGTGCTACGTCATACCTGCCAGATTTCTGCCTGCTTGAACGCCAACAACTCAGATACACATGAAAATGACCCAGGGAATCAATAGAACATTGCTCAGAGATGTACAAAAACAATGTAACATTTAAAATCMGTGAATCTTTCCTTTTTAAGTAGTTTTTTGGGGTATCTGTACTTCACTATTTAGATTTTGTCAACTTTTACTTTTACTTCCCTAAATTCCTAAAGAAAATCATGTACTTTTTACACCATACATTTTCCCTGACACCCAAAAGTACTGGAAAATGATCCAATTCACACTTACACTATATATGCAAAAGTGTGTGGATAACCCTTCAAATTAGTGGATTAGTCTATTTCAGCCACATCCGTTGCTGGCAGGTGTATAACATTGAGCACACAGCCATGCAGTCTCCATAGAGACACATTGGTAGTAGAATGGCCTTACTGAAGAGCTCAGTGACTTTGCACCGTCATAGGATGCCACCTTTCCAACAAGTCAGTTCGTGCTGTAGGTGCTGTCATTGTGAAGTGGAAATGTCTAGGAGCAACAACGGCTCAGCTGCGAAGTGGTAGGCCACACAAGCTCACAGAACGGGACCGCCGAGTGCTGAAGTGCGGAGTGTGTGTGTATACATCATCTGTCCTCGGTTGCAACACTCACTACCAAGTTCCAAACTGCCTCTGGAAGCAACTTCATTGAAACACCGACTGCAAGCCAGGCCAAATTGCCCAACATTAGTGCCCGACCTCACTAATGCTCCTATGGCTGATTGGAAGCAAGTCCCCGCAGCAATGTTCCAACATCTAGTGGAAAGCCTTCCTAGAAGAGTGGAGGCTGTTATAGCAGCAAAGGGGGGACCAACTCCATATTAATGCCAAAGATTTTGGAATAAGATGTTCAACGAGCAGGTGTCCACATACCGTTGGACATGTAGTGTATCAAGAGAACATCCCTGGTCATCCCTACTGCCTCTGATCTGGCCCATTCACTAGTGCACTCTGATTTGCTTAATATAAGGAATTTGAAATATAAGGAACTTGATACTTGAGTATATTTTTTGCAATTACATTTACTTTTGATACTTAATTAAGTATATTTAAAACCAAACACTTTTAGACTTTTACTCAAGGAGTATTTTACTGGGTGACTTTTACTTGAGTCATTTTCTATTAAGGTATCGTTACTTTTACTCAAGTATGACAGTTGGGTACTTTTTCCACCACTGAGGGTATACTAGGAAACTTCCATAAGGTCTGGATGCTTTACATGGAATACAGTATGACTAAAGGAGTCTGTATTGAAAACATGCCCTCGTCAAGGGAGATACCTGTTTAGGCAATTCCTAGCTGCTGGGCTGCTCAGTCCTGGCCCTGGGGGTCTGCTGTCCTGTGGGTTGTCACTCTGGCCTTGGCCTAACACACCCGAAACCAATAATCAATGTTTCACTAAGATCCTAAAGCTGACCGGGGTGTGTTGGTTTGGGGTGCTGCAGAGTGGTGGACCACTAGGGACAGGACAGGGCGACCCAGCCATATTGTGTGCAAGTAAAAAGAGCTCTACAGTACTATTAGTCCTATGAGATTAATTATATGGAGGATTTGCTGTTTCTGTGTGTTAATGTATATGTTTTGTTTTTTGTTCCAAACCTTTCCCTTGGGAACTAAAGAAATGCAAGGTGTGAACTGGGAAGGAAATTGTTGGGAGAGAGTTAAGCTGTTGACTAGACTGCTTGGGGTCGGGCGTGAAGGCGGCTCAGGCTGGCTGGTCGGTCTGGCTGAAATGTTATATAGAGGATGTCTTAATAAAGACAAAAGCCTTAGAGTTCATTTGTTAGGCTATGGGTTAAGGGAGGAACACAATATTTATTATTGAATTACCTTTGATCTAGTTCAGCCTTATTAACCACTTAAACATATTTAATAATGACTTCTTACCTAGCTTGATGACTGTGGGCATTTTTGCTTACTTTTTGTTCTAAATGAATGATATGATATGAATGATATTGGATTGTGTAAAAATGCAGGAAATGAGCTTTAGATGCCTAACCCCCCAACACAATGTTATGAATGTTTTGTTTTCTAGTGAGTACAAATCTCTAGTCTAGGCTGTAAACTGCAGTTAATAGGCCATTAGAATATCTGCTCAAATGCCTGGCGTTTTGAATGCATGATCATTTTGAAATGACTGCATCCAGCCTTCCTGATTGGGCAACCATTTGGATCAGTTATGGGTATTTTCACAGCAGTTTAGCCTATAAGGTCCAGCCATATTAGCAGGCCAGTAGTATGGTATTTTGTCAGGAAATATCGTCTAACAGAAACATTCTAATGCAGGGTTTTCTAGTGGAATGCATATGAATTATGATAATGCGCAGAGGAAGTTTCCCCATTTTGTCTTCTGTGTTTTAAAAGCGTTCAAAAATGAGGTGGATATTTTAGAGAAAAAGTAATAACTCCACTCACAGAAAGCCAAATCTACTATGTCACTCCCCATAACTCATTCAGTATAAAGACTGAACAAGTGCTGTTTTATTGTCACCACACCTGTCTTATTTGCTACTCGCATGCACACACAGACTCTCTTAAACACACACACACACACACACACACACACACACACACACACACACACACACACACACACACACACACACACACACACCTAGATGAACGTACTGTCACGATTCTCTAAAGTAGAACCCAGAAGCAGACCAGGACAAGGAGAGTAAGACGAAGGTGAGTATTTATTTACAAGTGTAAATGTAGTGATAGAAAAATCCAAGTAGCGGAGCGGGCAGCGGAGGTGAGTTGATGGAAATGAGTAAGCAGATCCAAGGAAGTAACTGAAGTCACCGACGACCAGGTAGGGATGGGATGAGTGTTCCGGGTGAATGACTGTAGACAGAAAAAACGGAGGTAAGTTCAAGGCAAGCAAGACGTACAAAACAAACTCTATCAAACTGGAGGCTGATACGCTGGCACAACATACTGTTCATGGCTAACGATCCGGCAGGGAATGGATGTCAGGTCAGAGCTTATGAAGTGGAGGGGTGATGATCAGGACCAGGTGTGCAGATAGCTGATGGGATACAGGTGCGGGTAATCAAAGATCTCCCAACTAGCTACGTCGCCCGGCAACCAGACAGGGTGCGTTCCAGGACACCGGAAAAACACTCCAGGACAGAACACAGGCAAAAACAGACTCAGGAAGCGGGATTCGTGACACGTACACTCATAGATGCAGACTTAATCACATTTTAAACTCAAACTCTCAGGCACAACAGCAAATATATTATTTCTTATATCTGAAATCCTTCATCATAGAAGCTTACCTCATCCCCAATCTCTGCCAGGTTCAATGTCAGTCTATCCAGCTCTTTGCAGTTGGCATGGGCCACCATCAATCATTGTGACACGAGAGTGAGAAATGATCTTCCTGGCATTAGTAATAGTAAAGCCCTGCCTACTCTAGATATGGCATATTTCTGTATACAATATGTACTATATATACAGTACATGGCCCTGGCCCACCCTGTCAGAAAACAAACACCCATAGAAGCACAAAGTCATTCGTTTATTATCTGGCAGGGGGCCTGCTTGTTATACAGTGTAGTGTTCACCCTGAGGCCAGAATCACAGATACGGCTTTTGTGTGTGTGTGTGTGGTGTGTGTGTGTGTGTGTGTGTGTGTGTGTGATGTCTTTTGGCAAGATGTTCACTTCACCATCCATCAACACAAATAAAGCATTATGTACTGTAGTTTACATTCCACTTTTGACTTTGTTTGTTATCACCACTCTAATTATAGACCATCACTGGGGCTGTCAAAACTAGTACACTACTGTATGTAGGGAAAAGGGTGCCATTTGTGATGTACACAAAGACTAGTCACATAAACAGAAAGGCAATAGGTTTTATAATTACACATATATTGTAAACCATGGCTTCACTTGCATTATCACTTGTTATTACCAAGACATCCTGCTTGCTTTGATTTAACTGCACTGTGACGTCTTAAGCATGTCTTAGGCATGTTTCTGATACAATTTGTTGCATTGTATGAAAAAATAGCTGTGTGCTCAGTACAATTTTCCTCTCCCCTTAGTGCTAACAAAGCCCAGTGGAGACCAAGATCTCTCCTCTCCCCTTAGTGCTAACAAAGCCCAGTGGAGACCAAGACCTCTCCTCTCCCCTTAGTGCTAACAAAGCCCAGAGAGAGACCAAGACCTCTCCTCTCCCCTTAGTGCTAACAAAGCCAGTGGAGACCAAGACATCTCTCCACTCTCCCCTTAGTGCTAACAAAGCCCAGTGGAGACCAAGACTCTCCTCTCCCCTTAGTGCTAACAAGCCCAGTGGGAGACCAAGACCTCTCCTCTCCTTAGTGCCAACAAAGCCCAGTAGGAGACCAAGACCTCTCCTCTCCCCTTAGTGCTAACAAAAGCCCAGTGGAGACCAAGACCTCTCCTCTCCCTTAGTGCTAACAAAGCCCAGGAGACCAAGACCTCTCCTCTCCCCTTAGTGCTAACAAAGCCCAGTGGAGACCAAACCTCTCCTCTCCCCTTAGTGCTACAAAGCCAGAGGAGACCAAGACTCTCCTCCTCCCTTCAGTGCTAACAAAGCCCAGGAGACAGAACTTCTCCTCTCCCCTTAGTGCTAACAAAGCCCAGAGGAGACCAAGACCTCTCCTCTCCCCTTAGTGCTAACAAAGCCCAGTGGAGACCCAGTGGGGCTTTGAACAGGACAGGAGCAATGCCTAATTAGTGATGGCCCAGCCGTCACTCTGTTAGTTCAGGAGACACTTTCAGGCTGACAGAGCTGCTGGTCTTGTCTATGTATTATAAGGGGTACTGTGTTGAAATACTGTAAAACTAGGTTGCATTTTAAATGCATCCCAATTGCATTCCCTATGTAGCGCACCACTTTTGCCCAGGGACCCTACTTTTGCCCAGGGCTCTGGTCAAAAGTAATGTACTGTAGGGAGCAGTATGCCATTTGGCATACAGTTTTATATTTGCAGGAATTAGCAGTTCATATATGAGAAGGGAAATGGTGGTTGTTGTTGTTGCAACAACTTTTCAGAATTATAAGTATGTTGGGCCTCTAATTTGACACTTTTTAATGAAGCCTTCGTTGTTTTGATATTTTCCAGTACTTTGTAGCATAAGGGGCCCCTTATCCCTGCAGTACCACTAGTAGCCTACTACAGTCTGTTCAAACTATGTATATAAATGTATGTGTGTGTATTTATTTATTTTGTTTTTAGATGTTTCCACTTCARAATAACAACACTTTCAGTTGACTGGGGAAGCTCTAGCAGGGCAGAAATTTAACAAACTGACTTGTTGGAAAGGTGGCATCCTATGACGGTGTCACATTGAAAGTCACTGAGCTCTTCAGTAAGGCCTTTCCAATGTTTGTCTATGGGGATTGGAGATTGCATGGCTTATTTGATGCATAAACAGTATTAAAACATAATCTTGTCATTTTCTACCATACAGGCCTTATTCTAAAACGGATTGAATTAAAGATTTTCCTCATCAATCTACACACAATACCCCATAATGACAAAGCGATAACAAGTTTATCAAAAAKAWTTTTTAATACATTTGTCATTATGGGGTATTGTGTGTAGCTTGATGAAGTGGAAAAAAGCCCATTATAATCCATTTTAGAATAAGGCTGTAAAGTAACAAATGTGGAAAAAGTCAAGGGGTCTGAATACTTTCTGACTACTGAATAGTGTATCAGTAGTCAGTTGGGATCTTATGCTTTTTTAATGCTGTGCTCCTCAGTATGCTCAGGTTAGATTACACAGTGGGTAGGCCCATTGTAATTCAGAATGATGCCCTACTTATTTAGGTCTCACACACACACAGTGTGTATGAAATACCACAGTAGGCTACATGCAGATTGGAGGGCTGCGCTGAATCCAAAGCAGTTTTTATTCCACTGAGATAATTTTTCCTTTAAAATTTGTGTTRAAAATAATGCAATGAAGGCTACATTATTTCTGTCCTCGTGTAGCATCCTCCGAATGAATATACACACTATTAATAAGAGKGAGAGAGCGCATCTCATTTGAAAACAAACCTCTAGATTCAGTGTGTAGAGTGGGGAACGGAGAGGACCAATGAAGCAGGGGCCTTCGTCCCAAATTGCCCCCTATTCCCTACAGTAGTGCACTACTTTTGACCAGGGCCCATAGGAGGCACATCCAGTGTCMCAGCTGCTCAGTGAGAGATGATGGCCTGACTTCTGGTAGACTGCTACTAGTTCAACATGATCTCAGGAGATTCGGTTGATATTAGAAGTTTATTCAACTGCTACAAACATCGCTGTATATCTATCATTGGACAAATGGAAAAAAACGCATTTGGAGGCGATCGACCTGCCTGTGCTAGTTAGTGTCCCTGGCCTCAATGGCCTGCTTTCTATGCCTCTTTTCTAGGTCATAGGAGGCCAGCTGAAGCACTGGAAGGAGGGAAAGAGTACTAGAGAGCAAGAAAAGGAGAGAGAAACAAAAAAKCGAGATTGAGTGGGTCATGTGGGACCATGAGCCTTTAATGTACCGCTTGATTATGTACAGTTACTATATGTGGGTGAGTATTATATCAATGGGGTGTACATTTGTTTGTGTTGTGTTTAGGGGTGTGCTTACAGCTTTGTGAGAGGGAGCGTAGGGCCACTGAGCAGTGTGTGTTTTTATCTTTGCTTTTCCTTGGGGTGCTTTTTAGTTGTTCAGTTGTTTTTTTGTCCTCTTATATATGTTGTGTAGTAAGTATTTCCGTTTTTATTTCCATTGTTTTTATCTGTTTGTGTGTGGTCGCCTTGCTGTGTCATTGCCTGCCTGAATAATTTGTCATGTTGTGCTAAGTGAAGTAATTGAGTTTGAGAATTTGTCAGYACTCCCTTTTTCCTCTTCTGACGGCAGGTATCGATCGAGGACCGGGCCGAGGCAGCATTCTGTCTCACGTCTGGATTAAACTGTGTGTGTGTCGCAAGTGGCACCCTATTCCCTATCTAGCGCTGCTTTTGGCCTGGTCAAAGGTGGTGCACTTAATAACAAATAAGGCGCTACCTCTGTTTCTCCAGAGACGACAGACATGGTTGACTAGCGAACAAACTGGGACAAACAGGTAAACTGTCACTGGGTGATATGGAGTGGCACTGATTGGTTGTCTGCAGTGATGTAGTAAAATAAATTGGTGGGTAAACTCCGATAGCCAGTTGAGGTGAAAAAAGTTACGCTCCCGTTACTTTCAATGCATTTTTCTGTGAAAGGTGGATAATGGGCCTGCATACAGTGCATTTGAAAGTATTCAGACCCCTTTCCTTTTTCCACATTGTTACATTACAGCTTTATACTAAAATTGATTAAATAAATGTTTTGTCTCAATCTACAAACAATACCCCATAATGACAAAGGGAAAACGTGTTTTTTGAAATTAACAAATGTATTAAAAATAAACATACCTTATTTACATAAGTATTCAGACACTTTTTCAAGGGGAAAATACATACATTAAATACATTCTGAATGCACTGTATGTCATATGTCCTAAAGTATGTCAGAGGAGGCTGGTGAGAGAAGCTATAGGAGGATGTGCTCATTGCGATGGCTGGAATGGAATGAATAGGARGGAGTCAAGCAGGTTAATTCCATGTGTTTGCTCCCATTCCATTGATTCCATTCCAGCCATTACAATGAGACCATCTTACTATAGCTCCTCCCACCATCTTCCTCTGTCATATGTACACTTTCTTGAATATTGTGGCGGTTTCGGCGCCAAGATCTTTGAAAGGCAGAGTTTACACATACAAACACACACCACCAGTCCAAGTGAAGGGTTAAAGAGGTTTATTACMATCAGGCTTCGGCAGCATTCCTGAAATACAAAACTCTAAACAGAGTAAACACTTCGTCACCAGTTGAAGGTCCTCCGTACTTGGTCTTTGGGGGTTCAATCCTTGTTGAAATCATGATTTCCTTTCTTGTTAAAAACCTCCTTCTCCACCGTACACTCTGTCTCTCTAATAACCTCCTACTCKTTCAGCAGCCGGGGTGAAAGAAAAYACAAKGCTACAACGCCCAGGGCCTAGTTAAGTAGAGGCACTGATTGGTTTCACCTGTCTGCAGTTTGGCTCTGATTACAACTGGAGACAGGCGTGTCAGTTCTGCTGCGGTCTAGAAGTTTCCCCTGAGCTGTCCGTGGTCCTGTCTCTGGAGAATACTTCACATTGCTGTCCGTGGTCCTGTCTCTGGAGAATACTTCACATTGCTGTCCGTGGTCCTGCCTCTGGAGAATACTTCACATTGCTGTCCGTGGTCCTGCCTCTGGGGAATACTTCACATTGCCTGTCCGTTGGACCTGTCCTCTGGGGAATACTTCACATTGCTGGTCCGTGGTCCTGCCTCTGGGAATACTTCACATTGCTGTACCTGGTCATAGCAGCCAAAAAACGAAGAAAACCTCGCAGGCACATAACATCCATCCACCACACAAACCCCTGAAACCGCTACAATCGTGGAACTTCGTGGACAGCACATTTCTATTCTTGGTATATGCCAAGTGTTAGGAGGCTACTATTCTTAGAACCTGGTACCAAATATCAGTGGCACCGCTGGCTACTCAATTTGATTCAGGGGACTTCGGTCGTTCAAATCTGTTACTAAAACGAAAACAGCAAATGTCTCCACCCTTTTCTCCCAGCGCAGACAGATATAAGCATTATGTGTGTGTCACACACAGGTAACACAAGGTAACTCCACAAGGTGTTTGGAGGTAGAATGAGGATAAAGCCACAGCTGCTTATCAGAGACCTCCAGAGAACCTGACATTGTGAAATGATGCTCTAAAATTTGTGAAAGCCTCTGTGTTATATAAAGTGCCTTCGGAATGTATTTAGACCTCTTGACATTTTCACATTTTGTTAGGTTACAGACTTTTCTAAAATTGATTAGATCGTTTTTCCCCCCCATCAATCTCCACACAGTACCCCATAATGACAAAGCAAAAACAGGTTTTTAGAAATTTTTGCAAATGTATTATGAATAAAAAACAAATATCTACATAAGTATTTCAGACCCATTACTTAGTTCTTTGTTGAAGCACCTTTGGCAGCAATTACAGCCTTGAGTCTTCTTGGGTATTGATTGTTGAGCACACTGTATTTGGGGAGTTTCTCACATTCTTCTCTGCAGATCCTCAAACTCTGTCAGGTTGGATTGGAGCTTTGTTGCAAAGCTATTTTCAGTCTTTCAGAGATGTTAGATCATGATCAGTCCTCCCGCTCCAGTCCCTGCCGCTGAAAAACACCCCCACAGCATGATGCTGCCACCATGCTTCAGTGTAGGGTTGGTGCCAGGTTCTGTCCAGATGTGATGCTTGGCATTCAGGCCAAAGAGTTGGATCTTGGTTTCATCAGACCAGAGAATCTTGTTTCTCATGGTCTGACAGTCCTTAAGGTTCCTTTTGGCAAACTCCAAGCTGGCTGTCATGTGCCTTTTACTGAGGATGGGCATCCATCTGGCCACTCTACCATAAAGGCCTGATTGGTGGAGTGCTGCAAAGATGGTTGTCCTTCTGGAAGGTTCTCCCATCTCCACAGAGGAACTCTAGAGCTCTGTCAGAGTGACCATCGGGTTCTTGGTCACCTCCCTGACCAACGCCCTTCTCCTCTGCTAGTTCTTTTTTGGCCGTGCAAAAAGGGTGGCTACTTTGAAGAATCTCAAACATAACATATATTTTTGATTTGTTGAACACTTTTTTGGTTACTACATGATTCCATATGTGTTATTTCATAGTTTTGATGTCTTCACTATCATTATACAATGTAGAAAATATAAAAAATAAAGAAAAACCCTTGAATGAGTAGGTGTTTTCAAACTTTTGACTGGTACTGTATATGTACGGTCACCGTGGAGACGACGTCGTCGATGCACTTATTAATGAAGCCGGTGATTGATGTGGTAAACTCAATGTTATCAGACAGATTCACTCTAACTGATTACTTCCCCATAACAGCTAGGCCACTTCCTCATAGCGACAGGGCCATCCCTTCCACTATAACTCAATGATCTGTGACAGACAGACTGAGTTTACCACAAACTCAGTCAAAACAGAAAATGTGTGTCAGTCTGTCTCTTGTCAAAACAGTGAACAACTTGTGAACATTTCTGAATTATAATATATACTGTGGAGCCAGTTTCCCCACCCCAGATTAAACCAAGTTCTGGAATAAAGTGCACTTTCAATGAAGATTCTCCATTGAGAATATATATATTTTAAAATCTAGGACTAATGTTAGTCTGGGTCCGGGAAAGTCCAGGAACAACGTCTGTGTCTATGAAAGATGCTGTCTGTTTGTCACTCCCATGGCTCACATGCACACACACACACACTGCTGCTGTCGGTCACTCCCATGGCTGTAATACCAAGTTCTCAGGCAAGGTTAAAGTGATTTTTGATGTGACACAACATTTACCTCCGATCGAGTGGATGGGTATTGGGGGCTGAAGACAGAGGSWKRCAATTGGCACCCTATTACCTGCATTTTGCCCATAGGGCCCTTAGGACTCTGGTCAAATGTAGTCCACTATATAGGGAATAAGGTGCCATTTGCGACAAAACAAGAGAACCAGACGTATGGATTACCTGCCTCCACCTCTCATTTATACTGCAACCCAATAAGGTAAGCAATAAATCCAGCCAGATCGCTCGAGTGACTTCYATTGGACATCTAGCCATGTGCTGAGGAAGTCAGGAAATGCCTTCAAAATCGGCCACTAGGGGCAACAGTGAGCGCTATTACTATTGGGCCGGGACGATGACACCAGTATCGCGATACTCGTATGTATCGTGGCAAGGAAACAAAACACAAAACGGATTTAACTTCTTTAGGAAAGCAGCCATAATGTTGGAAACAAACATAATTATGTTGTCATCCAGAGTCACATTAATTTTTTTCCCATGCTACACAATATTTAACATACACCAGGTTTTTAAAGGACCAAAAGTTTGGTCTGCTTCGTGTTTTCTTTTTTGCCATGTTGGTATCTAATTACCATCAAGTATGCTTGGGTTTGCTTGGGCACTGTGGATGGGGTTGGCTGATGGGCATAATCCCATGACTCTGTATCAGAAGGTTGGTCCCAGTGGTGGACTGTATTTTTTAAATTCTAACCCTATCCCAAACCCCTTATCTTAAAACCATTCGGAATGAGTGCCTAAACGTAATGTTTTAACCCTATCCAAAACCTTAACCACAGAGTGCAAACTATACTGTGACATTCGGGGGAGCCTCTATTGGGGTCACCCCAAGAAATGAATGGGCCTAATAGTGGAGATATTTAATGGTAAAAATGTATTCCATTTTAATGTGACATGAATAGAACCAGTCATGATGTTTTCATCATTGTCAAACGAATCACAAAAAGTAGGCTACCTGCGGGTGCGCAAGTCTGTCCACTCCAAAATAATTCCAGCATCCAAACTGTGCACGTGCCATTTGATGACTGGAAAGAGACATTAGTTATAAACATAACATTTGGCGATTGTCATTAAGCCAACTACAGTGGTGCGTATTCATGAATGCCAAGGGAAGCAATGCTTCCATAAAAACGTGAACAAGAAAAAAGAAGAAAAAACATATAAAATAATGTCTTAAAATTGACCTTCAATTCACAAGTGGCTGAACCTATCTCACCTGAGAATGCTTGCAAACGTGAGAAACAGCACCCCTCTGTCTCAGTATGTCCAGACAGCATCAGATACATGGACTACACATACTGAGGCAGAGGGGGGCGCTATTTTGCTCGCTCTGATGCTTTCTCTGGTGAGATTGATGCGTCTTGCTATTGTCGTGCATCTCGGTCAAATTATCAATATTTAGAACCCCAGCCCAAAGTTTGACTTTTGTTGCCTTTAGAGGAGCTCATGGCTCATCCTGGCTCCCCAGGTAATTTGCACTTAACCTTCTAAATTTGACGTTTGGAGAAACGTGGATAAATGTCTAATTCCGTAGTGAGACTGTGAGGGCTTGTTGATAAATCCATGGCCCTCTCATGATAAATAATTACTTTTTGGGATTATGTAGATTACATTTTCGATTATATTTAGTTACATTTAACTGGTCAAAGAAGAATGTTTAAGCCTTGAGATAATTGAGACATGGATTGTGTGTTTATTTTATTTTATTTATTTCACATTGATTTAACCAGGTAAGCTAGTTGAGAACAAGTTCTCATTTACAACTGCGACCTGGCCAAGATAAAGCAAAGCAGTGCGACACAAACAACAACACAGAGTTACACACAGAATAAACAAGCGTGCAGTCAATAACACAATAGAAGAAGAAAAAGAAAGTCTATATACAGTGTGTGCAAATGGCGTGAGAAGATAAGGCAATAAATAGGCCATAGTAGCGAAGTAATTACAATTTAGCAA
>NC_036848.1:47588542-47631915 GCF_002910315.2 Salvelinus sp. IW2-2015
AAAAGAGAAGAGATCATTTTATTGCATGACATAAGTATTTGAAATCCCTACCAAACCAAGTAAGATTCCGGCTCTCCGAGACCTGTTAGTTTTTCTTTTAGAAGCCCTCCTCCTGTTCTCCACTCGATTACCTGCTATTAACTGCAGCCTGTTTGAAACTCGTTACACCTGTCCACGACTCATCCAAGATTCTCCAACCTCTCCACAATGGCCAAGACCAGAGAGCTGTGTAAGGACATCAGGGATAACATTGTAGACCTGCACACAGGGCGTGGGATGGGCTACAGGACAATAGGCAAGCAGCTGGGTGAGAAGGCAACAACTGGTTGGCGCAATTATTAGAAAATGGAAAGAAGTTCAAGGATGACTGTCAATCACCCTCGGTCTGGGCTCCATGGCAAGATCTCACCTCGTGGGCATCAATGATCATGAGGAAGATGGGATCAGGGCGCCCAGAACTACAGCGGCAGGACCTGGTCATGACCTGAAGAGAGCTGGGACCACAGTCTCAAAGAAAACCATTAGTAACACACTACGCCCGTCATGGATTAAAATCCTGCAGCGCACGCAGGTCCCGCTGCTCAAGCCGCGCATGTCCAGGCCCGTCTGAAGTTTGCCAATGACCATCTGGATGATCCAGAGGAGGAGGGGAGAAGGTCATGTGGTCTGATGAGACAAAAAGAGCTTGTTTGGTCTAAACTCCACTTCACCGTGTTTGGAGGAAAGAAGAAGGATGAGTACAACCCCAAGAACACCATCCCACACGTGAAGGCATGGAGGTAGAAACATCATTCTTTGGGGATGCTTTTCTCAAAAGGGGACAGGACGACTGCACGTATTGAGGGAGGAAGGATGGGGCCATGTATCGGCGAGATCTTGGCACAAACGCTCCTTCCCTCAGTAAGAGCATTGAAGATAGGTCATGGCTGGGTCTTCCAGCATGATAACGACCCGAAACACACAGCCAGGGCAACTAAGGAGTGGCTCCGTAAGAAGCACTCAAGGTCTGAGTGGCCTAGCCAGTCTCCGACCTGAACCAATAGAAAAATCTTTGGAGGGAGCTGAAGTCCGTATTGCCCAGCCGACAGCCCCGAAACCATGAAGATGGTCTGGAGAGAAGTCTGTATGGAGGAGTGGGCCAAAATCCCTGTCTGCAGTGTGTGCAAACCTGGTTCAAGAACTACAAGGTAACGTATGATCTCTGTAATTGCAAACAAAGTTTCTGTCTACCAAAATTTAAGTTCTGCTTTTCTGATGTATCAAATACTTAATGTCATGCAATAAAATGCAAATTATTACATAAATTCCATACAATGTGATTTTCTGGATTTTTTGTTTTAGATTCCGTCTCTCACAGTTGAAGTGTACCTATGATAAAAATTACAGACCTCTACATGCTTTGTAAGTAGGAAAACCTGCAAAATCGGCAGTGTATCCAATATTCTCCACACTGTAGATTGGGTGGGCTATTTAACGATGGGCTATGTACAGCTGCATTGATCGGTTAGCTGCTCAGATAGCTGATGTTTTAAGTTAGTGAGGGAAAATATAAGTCCCAGCTTCAGCGATTTTTGTGCAATTCGTTCCAATCATTGGCAGCAGAGAACGGAAGGAAGGCAGCCAAAAGGAGGTGTTGGCTTTGGGGGATGACCAGTGAGATATACCTGCTGGAGCTGAGAATAAGCGGAGCTTTACCTATTATAGACTTAATAGATGACCTGGAGCGTGGTCTGTGAACGAATATACATTTTTAAATTTTTATTTAACCTTTATTTAACCAGGTAAGCTAGTTGAGAACAAGTTCTCATATGTAAAAAGGGCCAGCCAACGAGAGCATACAGGTCGCATTGGTGGGTGGTATATGGGCTTTGGTGACAAAACGGATGGCACTGTGATAGACTGCATCCAGTTTGCTGAGTAAAGGTATTGGAAGCTATTTTGTAAATGACATCGCCAAAGTCGAGGATCAGTAGGATGGTCAGTTTTACGAGGTATGTTTGGCGGCGTGAGTGAAGGAGGCTTCGTTGCGAAATAGGAAGCCGATTCTAGGTTTAATTTTGGATTGAGATGTTTAATGTGAGTCTGGAAGGAGAGTTTACAGTCTAGCCAGACACCTAGGTATTTGTAGTTGTCCACATATTCTAAGTCAGAACCGTCCAGAGTAGTGATGCTAGTCGGGCGGCGGGTGCGGGCAGCGAACGGTTGAAGAGCATGCATTTAGTTTTATTTGCATTTAAGAGCAAGTGTGGAGGCCACGGAAGGACAGTTGTATGCATTGAAGCTCATCTGGAGTTTTAATTAACACAGTGTCCAACGAAGGGCCGCAGAAAGGGTATAGTATACAGAATGGTGTTGTCTAAGTAGAGGTGGATTAAAGAATCACCAGCAGCGAGAGCGACATCACTGATGTATACAGAGAAGAGAGTTGGCCCGAGAATTGAACCCTGTGGCACCCCCATTGAGGTCCGGACAACATGCCCTCCGATTTGACATACTGAACTCTATCGGAGAAGTAGTTGGTGAACCAAGCGAGGCAATCATTTGAGAAACCGAGGCTGTTGAGTCTGCCAATAAGAATGTTGTGATTGACAGAGTCGAAAGCCTTAGCCAGGTCGATGAATACGGCTGCACAGTAATGTCTCTTATTGATGGCAGTTAGGATATCGTTTAGGACCTTGAGCGTGGCTGAGGTGCATCCATGACCAGCTCTGAAACCAGATTGCATAGCGGAGAAGGTAAGGTGAGATTCGAAATGGTCGGTAATCTGTTTGTTAACTTGGTTTTCAAAGACCTTAGAAAGGCAGGGTACAATAGATATAGGTCTGTAGCAGTGTCTCCCCCTTTGAAGAGAGGGATGACCGCGGCAGCTTTCCAATCTATGGGAATCTCAGACTATACGAAAGAGAGGTTGAACAGGCTAGTATTAGGGGTAGCAATAATTTCGGCAGATAATTTTAGAAGGAGAGGGTCCAGATTGTGTAGCCCGGCTGATTTGTAGTGGTCCAGATTTTGCAGCTCTTTCAGAACATCAGCTATCTGGATTTGGGTGAAGGAGGAGCAGGGGAGGTTTGGGCGAGTTGCTGTGGGGAGCGCAGGGCTGTTGACCAGGGTAGGGGTAGCCAGGTGGAAAGCATGGCCAGCCATAGAAAAATGCTTATTGAAATTCTCAATTATTGTGGATTTATCGGTAGTGACAGTGTTTCCTAGCCTCAGTGCAGTGGGCAGCTTGGAAGA
Organism: Salvelinus sp. IW2-2015; assembly: GCF_002910315.2. Lineage (NCBI taxonomy): Eukaryota > Metazoa > Chordata > Actinopteri > Salmoniformes > Salmonidae > Salvelinus > Salvelinus sp. IW2-2015. The sequence continues at coordinate 47,591,777 of NC_036848.1, forward strand.
TATGCTCTTATTTTACATAGACTTTACAGTGTCCCAGAACTTTTTTGAGTTTCTACTACAGGACGCATATTTCTGTTTGAAAGTCTTAGCTTTCCTAACTGCCTGTGTATATTGGTTCCTAACTTCCCTAAAAAGTTGCATATTACGGGTGCTATTTGATGCTAAACACAGGGTTTTTGTGCTGGTCAAGGGCAGACAGGTCTGGAGTGAACCAAGGGCTATATCTATTCCTAGTTCTACATTTTTTGAATGGAGCATGCTTATTTAAGATGGTGAGGAAGGCACTTTTAAAGAATAACCAGGCATCCTCTACTGACGGGATGAGGTCAATGTCATTCCAGGATACCCCGGCCAGGTCAATTAGAAAGGCCTATTCGCAGAAGTGTTTTAGGGAGCATTTGACAGTGATGAGGGGTGGTCGTTTGACCGCAGACCCATTACGGATGCAGGCAATGAGGCAGTGATCGCTGAGATCTTGGTTGAAAACAGCAGAGGTGTATTTGGAGGGCGAGTTAGTTAGGATGATATCTGTNGTTTTTGTGCTGGTCAAGGGCAGACAGGTCTGGAGTGAACCAAGGGCTATATCTATTCCTAGTTCTACATTTTTTGAATGGAGCATGCTTATTTAAGATGGTGAGGAAGGCACTTTTAAAGAATAACCAGGCATCCTCTACTGARGGGATGAGGTCAATGTCATTCCAGGATACCCCGGCCAGGTCAATTAGAAAGGCCTYTTCGCAGAAMTGTTTTYGGGAGCYTTTGACAGTGATGAGGGGTGGTCGTTTGACCGCAGACCCATTACGGATGCAGGCAATGAGGCAGTGATCGCTGAGATCTTGGTTGAAAACAGCAGAGGTGTATTTGGAGGGCGAGTTAGTTAGGATGATATCTGTGAGGGTGCCCGTGTTTACGGATTTGGGGTTGTACCTGGTAGGTTTATTGATAATTTGTGTGAGATTGAGGGCATCAAGCTTAGATTGTAGGATGGCCGGGGTGTTAAGCATGTCCCAGTTTAGGTCACCTAGCAGCACGAGCTCAGAGATAGATGGGGGGCAATCAATTCACATATGTTGTCCAGGGCATAGCTGGGGGCAGAGGTTGGTTTATAGCAAGCGGCAACGGTGAGAGACTTGTTTCTGGAAAGGTGAATTTTTAGATGTAGAAGCTCGAATTGTTTTGGTACAGACCTGGATAGTAAGATAGAACTCTACAGGCTATCTCTGCAGTAGATTGCAACACCGCCCCCTTTAGCAGTTCTATCTTGGCGGAAAATGTTATAGTTAGGGATGGAAATTTCAGGGTTTTTGGTGGTTTTCCTAAGCCAGGATTCAGACACGGTTAAGGCATCCGGGTTGGCAGAATGTGCTAAAGCAGTGAATAAAGCAAACTTAGGGAGTAGGCTTCTAATGTTAACATGCATGAAACCAAGGCTTTTACGGTTACAGAAGTCAACAAATGAGAGCACCTGGGGAGTAGGAGTGGAGCTAGGCACTGCAGGTCCTGGATTAACCTTTACATCACCAGAGGAATAGAGGAGAAGTAGGATAAGGGAACGGCTAAAGGCTATAAGAACTGGCCATCTAGCACGTTCAGAAAAGAGAGTAAAGGGAGCAGGTTTCTGGGCACGATAGCATAGATTCAAGTCATAATGTGCAGACAAAGGTATGGTTGGAAGAGAGTACATTGGAGGTTAACCTAGGCATTGAGTAATGAAGAGAGAGATATAGTCTCTAGAGACGTTTAAACCAGGTGATGTCATCTCATATGTGGGAGGTGGAACAACATGGTTGGTTAAGGCATATTGAGCAGGGATATAGGCTCCACAGTGAAATAAGACAGTAATCACTAACCAGGACAGTAATGGACAAGGCATATTGATATTAGGGAGAGGCATGCGTAGCCAAGTGATCGTATGGGTCCAGTGAGTGGTTGGGCTGGCTGGGGACACGGCGATTCAGACAGTTAGCAGGCCGGGGCTAGAAAGCTAGCAGTTAGCAGGCCAGGGCTAGCAAGATAGCATAAGGGCCTTAGAGGAATGTTGCGATGGGGGAAAAGTCTGTTTTTGCCTCCTCGTGCGGTGACGTCGATAGACCAGTCGTGGAGATAGTAGGGTTCCAAGTAGCAGAGGGGTCCAAGTCCAATTGGCAAAATGGGTATAGTGGTCKAAGAAACTGGCCGGTGGATGAGCTAAGAGTCCAATATGCTACAGATAGCTAGCAGGCCGCGGTTAGCAGAATGGGCCTTCAGGAGACGTTGCGCCTGAGGGGCCTGTTGGGATCCACAGGCAAATTATGTCGGTATTCCAGTCGTGAAGGATCGGCGGGGTTCCATGCCCCGTACTGGCAGTAGGGGTCCGGATATTGTAGCCGAGGAGTGGGCTTCAGCAGTAGCCCAGGAGCCCTAGCCGGGAGATGGGTCTTCAAAGTGTTTCCTTTCAAATGGTACCCAGAATATGCATATCCTTGCCTCAGGGCCTGAGTTACGGGCAGTTAGATTTGGGTATGTCATTTCAGGTGAAAAGCGGCAGATCCTTAATTAACTTAGCAGTAGGCTAAATCTGTTTCTGTGTGTGTGTGTATCATTCTCTGTTTTCACCGCGACTGCACCGTCTTCTGCAGCAGCAGCTGATCTGTCGGTGCTAAGCCTAGCATCATTTCACAGCACTCGGACCAGCAGAATCCGTTTTTTTAGAGAGTCAGAGCAGGTCTCTTTGCTGATGCACGTTTGACTTTGAATGTGAATTTTTGCCCGACCTCAGCTCAGCCAATCTGAAAACCTGGCCGGCGGCCATTGCCCACTGATCAGGCAAATGCTCAAATATATTATTATGAAAACAGAGAAATTGGGCAAAAATCATAAAATCATTAGGCCCTTGGGCCGCAGGCTGTGTCCCTTTTTTGTGTCTTTAACTTTTTGGGGTAGATTTTGACCAGCCCACCCAACAAAAGATGGTCCGGCCCATCTGGCATTTGCCAGAATTGCCAGATGGCCAATAAGCCCATGGCGAGGGGTGAATTATAATCTTGATTTACAGTGTGAAGTTATTAGACAACCTTCTGTATGTCACGTTCTGACCATAGTTCTTTTGTATTTTCTTTGTTTTTAGTATGGTCAGGGAGTGAGTTGGGTGGGTTATCTATGTTTTGTGTTTCTATGTTGGGTTTGTCGTTTGGCCTGATATGGTTCTCAATCAGAGGCAGGTGTTTGTCATTGTCTCTGATTGGGAACCATATTTAGGTAGCCTGTTTTGTGTTGTGGGTTGTGGGTGATTGTTCCTGTTTGTGTGTTCTGTGTTCACTATTTCGGGACTGTAGCGTCTTCGGTTATTTTTGTCAGTTTATTGTTTTTGTTCGTTCTTGAAAGTATTCTAAATAAATATGAATACTCACCACGCTGCATCTTGGTCCGACCATTCTTACTCCTCAGACGAGGAGAACGAAGACTGCCGTTACACTGTAACAATATTAAAACCTTTAATGCAGAGGTCTCATTGTGTGACCCCAAATTATAAGCCTACAGCCGAGAGTTTGGTGCTGTGGTAATCACCTCAGTTTGCCGTGGCAGTGGCACCCCTTGTGTGGCATACTTCCGGTCTAATAACCTTAGAAATTGGTCTGATTGGTTGATTAACGGCGTTTTCACATATTATTAAATTCGATACCCTGGTTCAGTTTCCTGGAGCGTTGTGAGAATTCTCCAAAATAGGTTTTGGTTTCACAAGAGCTGTAAATACCCATTTCAGGGTGTGATTAGCGAGACACACATTCTACATGAATTTAGCAAGCTAGCTTGTCAGGCAAAAGTTCGCCTTTTCAGCGGTCGTTTGCTTTTGACACATGCTCTATAGCACCGATCAYGGTACCAAACACTCCAGAATCTATGCTGAACAAAAATATAAATGCAACATGTAAAGTGTTGGTCCCATGTTTCATAAGCTGAAATAAAATATCACAGAAATGTRCCATARACACAAAAAGCGTATTCTCTAAAATGTTGTGGCATATCAAGAAGCTGATGTACTTCCGGCGCCGACAGAGATGGCCGCCTCGCTTCGCGTTCCTAGGAAACTATGCAGTATTTTGTTTTTTTACGTGTTATTTCTTACATTGGTACCCCAGGTAATCTTAGGTTTCATTACATACAGTCGGGAGGAACTACTGAATATAAGAGTCAACTCACCATCATTACGACCAGGAATATGACTCTCCCGAAGCGGATCCTGTGTTTTGCCTTCCACCCAGTACAATGGATCGGATCCCAGCCGGCGACCCTGAACAACAACGCCGTATAAGGGCACACGGGAACGGTCTTTTTGGTCAGGCTCCGGCAACGGGCACAGTCGCGCTCCCACTCCCTAAGCATACTACTCGACAATGTCCAGTCTCTTGACAACAAGTTGATGAAATCCGAGCAAGGGTAGCATTCCAGAGAGACATCAGGAGACTGTTAATGTTCTTTGCTTCACGGAAACATGGCTCACTTGAGAGACGCTAATGGAGGTCGGTGCAGCCAGCCGGTTTCTTCACGCATCGCGCCGACAGAAACAAACATCTTCTGGTAAAGAAAGAGGGCGGGGGTATGCCTTATGATTAACGAGATGTGGTGTGATCATAACAACATACAGGAACTCAATCATTCTGTTTCACCTGACTTAGAATCCTCACAATCAAATGTCGACCGCATTATCTACCAAGGGATTCTCTTCGATTATAATCACAGCCGTATATATTCCCCCCAAACAAGACACATCGATGGCCCTGAACGAGCTTTATCTGACTCTATAATAAACTGGAAACCACACATCCTGAGGCCTACAGTCATTGTAGCAGGGATTTTAACAAGGCTAATCTGAAAACAAAACTCCCTAAATTCTATCAGCATATCGATTGTGCTACCAGGGCTGGTAAAACCCTGGATCATTGTTATTCTAACTTCCGACCGCATATAAGGCCCTCCCCCGCCCTCCTTTCGGAAAAGCTGACACGAACTCCATTTTGTTGCTTCCAGCCTACAAACAGAAACTAAAACAAGAAGCTCCCGCGCTCAGGTCTGTTCAACGCTGGTCCGACCAATCTGATTCCACGCTCCAAGACTGGTTCGATCACGTGGATTGGGATATGTTCCGCATTGCGTCCAACAACAACATTGACGAATGTGCTGATTCGGTGAGCGAGTTTCATTGAAAGTGCATCGACAACGTTATACCCACAGCAACGATTAAAACATTCCCAAACCAGAAACCGTGGATTGATGGCAGCATTCGCGCGAAACTGAAAGCGCGAACCACTGCTTTTAACCAGGGCAAGGTGACCGGAAACATGACCGAATACAAACAGTGTAGCTATTCCTCCGCAAGGCAATCAAACAAGCTAAGTGCCAGTATAGAGACAAAGTAGAGTCGCAATTCAACAGCTCAGACACAAGAGGTATGTGCAGGGTCTACAGTCAATCACGGATTACAAAAGAAAACCAGCCCCGTCGCGGACCAGGATGTCTTGCTCCCAGACAGACTAAATAACTTTTTTGCTCGCTTTGAGGACAATACAGTGCCACTGACACGGCCCGCTTCCAAACCTGCGGGCTCCCTTCACTGCAGCCGAGGTGAGTAAAACATTTAAACGTGTTAACCCTCGCAAGGCTGCAGGCCCAGACGGCATTCCCAGCCGCGTCCTCAGAGCATGCGCAGACCAGCTGGCTGGTGTGTTTACGGACATATTCAAACAATCCTTATCCCAGTCTGCTGTTCCCACATGCTTCAAGAGGGCCACCATTGTTCCTGTTCCCAAGAAGCTAAGGTAAACTGAGCTAAACGACTACCGCCCCGTAGCATTCACTTCCGTCATCATGAAGTGCTTTGAGAGACAGTCAAGGACCATATCACCTCCACCCTACCTGACACCCTAGACCCACTCCAATTTGCTTACCGACCAATAGGTCCACAGACGACGCAATCGCAACCACACTGCACCCTGCCCTAACCCATCTGGACAAGAGGAATACTATGTGAGAATGCTGTTCATCGACTACAGCTCAGCATTTAACACCATAGTACCCTCCAAACTCGTCTCAAGCTCGGAGACCTGGGTCTCGACCCCGCCCTGTACAATGGTGCTGGACTTCCTGACGGGCCGCCCCCAGGTGGTGAGGGTAGGTAACAACATCTCCACCCCGCTGATCCTCAACACTGGGCCCCACAAGGGTGCGTTCTGAGCCCTCTCCTGTACTCCCTGTTCACCCATGACTGCTTGGCCATGCACGCCTCCAACTCAATCATCAGTTTGCGGACGACACTACAGTGGTAGGCTTGATTACCAACAACGACGAGACGGCCTACAAGGAGGAGGTGAGGCCCTCGGAGTGTGGTGTCAGGAAAATAACCCACACTCAACGTCAACAAAACAAAGGAGATGATTGTGGACTTCAGGAAAGCAGAGGGAGCACCCCCTATCCACATCGACGGGACAGTAGTGGAGAGGGTAGTAAGTTTTAAGTTCCTCGGCGTACACATCATGGACAAACTGAATTGGTCCACCCACACAGACAGCGTTGTGAAGAAGGCGCAACAGCGCCTCTTCAACCTCAGGAGGCTGAAGAAATTCGGCTTGTCACCAAAGCACTCACAAACTTCTACAGATGCACAATCGAGAGCATCCTGTTGGGCTGTATCACCGCCTGGTACGGCAACTGCTCCGCCCACACCCGTAAGGCTCTCCAGAGGGTAGTGAGGTCTGCACAATGCATCACCGGGGCAAACTACCTGCCCTCCAGGACACCTACACCACCCGATGTCACAGGAAGGCCAAAAGTCATCAAGGACAACAACCACCCGAGCCACTGCCTGTTCACCCGCTATCATCCAGAAGGCAGGTCAGTACAGGTGCATCAAAGCAGGGACCGAGAGACTAAAAACAGCTTCTATCTCATAGCCATCAGACTGTTAAACAGCCACCACTAACATTTAGTGGCTGCTGCCAACATACTGACTCAACTCCAGCCACTTAAAAATGGAATTGATGGAAATGTATGTAAAATGTATCACTAGCCACTTAACAATGCCACTTAATATAATGTTTACATACCATACATTACTCATCTCATATGTATATGTATATACTGTACTCTATATCATCTACTGCATCTTGCCATCTTTATGTAATAAATGTATCACTAGCCACTTTAAACTATGCCACTTTATGTTTATATACCCTACATTACTCATCTCATATGTATATACTGTACTCTATACCATCTACTGCATCTTGCCTATGCCGTTCTGTACCATCACTCATTCATATATCTTTATGTACATATTCTTTATCCCTTTACACTTGTGTGTATAAGGTATATTGTCGGGAATTGTTAGGTTAGATTACTTGTTGGTTATTACTGCATTGTCGGAACTAGAAGCACAAGCATTTCACTACACTCGCATTAACATCTGCTAACCATGTGTATGTGACAAATAAAATTTWATTTAATTTAATTTAAACAGCATGATCATTACCCAGGTGCACCTTGTGCGCAGGACAATAAAAGGCCATTCTAAAATGTGCAGTTTTGTCATACGACACGCCACAATTGGCATGCTGACTGCAGGAATGTCCACCAGAGTTGTTGCCAGATAATTTAATGTTAATTTCTGTACGACAACCCACCTCCAATGTTGTTTTAGAGAATTTGGCAGTACGTCCAACCYGCCTCACAACTACAGACCATTTATAACCACGCCACACCAGGACCTCCACATCCGACTTCTCACCTGTGGGATCGTCTGAGACCAGCCACCCGTACAGCTGATGAAAGAGGAGTATTTCTGTATGTAATAAAGACATTTGTGGGGGAAAACTCTGATTGGCTGCACCCCTGCCCAGTCATGTGAAATACATAGGTCTGAGCCTAATGAATTCATTTCAATTGACTGATTTCCTTATATGAACTGTAACTCAGATAAATCAATGAAATTGTTGCATGTTACATTTATATTTTTGTGCAGTATAGATCATACACTCTTATCATACACTCTCGGTCATAATCTGCTGTTCTTCTCCAATGTGCATGTGTCAAAAAKGCTATTAGCACAGGCGCACAAACTTCATTTGACACAGAAAATGTAGAACCCGACACGCTCGTAACYGAAATGCAGAAACAGTCATAATTGTCTTCTATTCAGCCCCACTGTCAGAACCAAAGGTGGTTTTCTGGGGAAGAATATGAAAGCTWTTAGTGTCTCCAAATAAAATGGCCTAATGCTGATACTGTATCCTGYTGTGTGCTTTGATGAGCATCATTAAAGAGACATAATTGCTTACCTCAGTAACTCACAATGAAGTGAAACCTGAATGTGGAACAGGGCTACAGTTTGTTGAAAGTAAGATATCTCTCTCATCACAAGGTTCTAAGAGCTTGTACTGTATTATTTAGTCATATAATAATATACTAGAGTATATTCTATTCATTAGAATTCACTTTATTGAATTAACTTTATAATATAGTATGTATATATATTTTTTTGATTAGCAGAAATTACATTTGGTTTCAAAASAATGAAATATGTTGAAATAAATAAGAAAACAGCTTCGAACAATGATATGAACCCGAGGAGGTTCACAGCCCCCCTTCCCCAAGAAGCTCTTATCTTTGGTAGCAGATTACGTTGATTCTCTCCTGGCTGTCCCGGGCCTCTTACACTCCTTCCATTGCCATGGCCCCACAGCGGAGGTTCCAGGTGGTGCACTAGGGCTGTCTACCCTGGGGACAGTTCTCGTACTCCAAGGGGTCCTTGTTCACCTGCAGGCAGCGGTCAGCTAGGTAGTGCAGGTCGGTCCACATGTGTGCTGTGGTGGGCTGGGCCTCCCTGCTCTCCCTCTGGGCCAGAAGCATCTCTGTCTTAGACACCAGGCTTGGTAAGGTCTGTGTGCTGCTCCCTGCAGTACTCCAGACAGAGCCTCCTCCCACATCTTGTTCTGCTCCCTCCCTCACTCCCACCCTCCAATTGACATTGATTAACAACCATGGAAGTGAGTGTTGTTCCTTACCCTTTGCCCATCTCCCATGGCTCTGTCATCTGCCCATTCTGTGCCCTGTGCCTCCTGTCACAGCGAGGGTTGTGCCAGTCTTAGATACGGTGCCAGTCTTGAAGAGGAGTGCATGTAGCATATCTTTATGACCCTTTTCACGCTATTCAGACAACTGTGCTGATTCAGATGTTATATATTCTATAATTATTTATTACTATACATGTTTTATTTGCACGTCCTTTCCAGCATTATTCTATGGTGGTTGAGTAACCAGGACAGCCCAATTCAGAAGTGTGAAAGGTATCGCAGTGAGATCATGCCAGGACTGGAGATGAGAGCATGTCTATGGCAGATGTCCTCCTGCTTTTGGACAGGTTGGCTTGGTGTGGCATGGGCAGCAGAAGGGAAATAGACCGCAGGCCAATACAAAGTTTCAATAATAATAGATAGATTTTTTAAGGAAACTTCCATTGTCCTACCAACAGTTTCTGAAGATTTTCAGTTTGCTTCAATGTCCATGCACCTTAGCTTAAATGTAAGGTAGTGCAGCATTTATTTTCCTCAACATACCATCTCAGTCAGACATGGTGGTATAGATACGTACAGTATTCATTGAATAACTTATGTCTGTACAGTATGTATTCCATAACTTACATATTCAGGCCAAAGTCAGCCCAAGGGTACAAACCAGTGTAGCAGCTGTAGTGAAGGCGTGTTGAGGGGAAAAATGGCTAGCTCAGCAGACATGAGTCCAAGGTAGCAATAGGAAGTGCCACACAGTTGGAGATTGTGGAAGTTGGAAGGACCACTCAATTGGTCCTGTGTGGCTCAGTTGCATGGTACTAGCTAGCGACGCCAATGTTGTGGAGAGACTGAAGCATTAATCAAAACAGTGTGGGTGTGTCCCAAAAGGCACCCTATTCCCATATAGTGCACTTCTTTTGAGAGGTATTAGTTATAAGTCAGTGAGAATCTTCACCTGGCTCAGTCTATCAACATCCCAGCTGTATAACACATCATGCCTGTGTGTCCTCAGAGTGATGTAATACCTTGTAACCAGCCAGCTCCTGTAATGTCCCCAGTGTGCAAGTAGAGGTTATAGTCCTACAACAGTGCTGTGCAGGAGTACATCACACCACAACAGAGAGGTTGAGGAGATTGGGACAACATACAGATCACACATGCGCACACACATATATACAGAGAGAGAGAGAGACAACACACACATATAATTTGTTGCTATGAAGGTATGGAAGAGTAGTCTGAGTACCAGTCTCTTTAGCTAACATTCCACTCCTTGCTTCTCTTTATAATTGCCAAAGAGACTGGCTTTTCGGCAATCTCAAAGTTCAATATGCACTGTATTTACAGTTGAAGTCGGAAGTTTACATYCACTTAGGTTGGAGTCATTAAGACTCATTTTTTAACCACTCCACACATGTCTTGTTAACAAACTATACATTTGGCAATTCGGTTAGGACATCTACTTTGTGCATGACCCAAGTAATTTTTCCAACAATTGTTTACAGACAGATTATTTCACTTATAAWTCACTGTATCACAATTCCAGTGGATCAGAAGTTTACATACACTAAGCTGACTGTGCCTTTAAACAGCTTGGAAAATTCCAGAAAATTAWGTCATGGCTGTAGAAGCTTCTGAWAGGCTAATTGACATSATCTGAGTCAATTGGAGGTGTTCCTGTTGATGTATTTCAAGGCCTACCTTCAAACTCAGTGCCTCTTTGCTTGACATCATGGGAAAATCTAAAGATATCAGCCAAGACKTCAGAAAAACAATTGTAGACCTCCAAAAGTCTGGTTCATCCTTGGGAGCAATTTCCAAACGCCTGAAGGTATCACGTTCATCTGTACAAACAATAGTGCGCAAGTATAAACACCATGGGACCACGCAGCCGTCATACCGCTCAGGAAGGAGACGTGTTCTGTCTCCTAGAGATGAACGTACTTTGGAGCAAAAAGTGCAAATCCATCCCACATCGGCAGAAGACCTTGTGAAGATGCTGGAGGAAACAGGTACAAAAGTATCTATATCCACAGTAAAATGAGTCCGATATCGACATAAGCTGAAAGCCGCTCAGCAAGGAAGAAGCCACTGCTCCAAAACCGCCATAAAAAAAGCCAGACTACGGTTTGCAACTGCACATGGGGACAAAGATCGTACTTTTTGGAGAAATGTCCTCTGGTCTGATGAAACAAAAATATAACTGTTTGGCCATAATGACCATCGTTACGTTTGGAGGAAAAAGGGGATGCTTGCAAGCCGAAGACACCATCCCAACCGTGAAGCACGGGGGTGGCAGCATCATGTTGTGTTGGAGCTTTGCTGCAGGAAGGACTGGTGCACTTCACAAAATAAATGGCATCATGAGGATGGACATTTATTTGTATATATTGAAGCAACATCTCAAGACATCAGTCAGGAAGTTAAAGCTTGGTCGCAAATGGGTCTTCCAAATGGACAATGACCCCAAGCATACTTCCAAAGTTGTGACAAAATGGTTTAAGGGCAACAAATCAAGGTATTGAAGTGGTCATCACAAAGCCCTGACCTCAATCCATAGAACATTCTGGGCAGAACTGAAAACGCGTGTGTGAGGAAGGAGGCCTACAAACCTGACTCAGTTACACCAGCTCTGTCAGGAGGAATTCCAAAATTCCAAAATTATTGTGGGAAGCTTGTGGAAGGCTACCCGAAAAGTTTGATCCAAGTTAAACAATTTAAAGGCAATGCTACCAAATACTAATTGAGTGTATGTAAACGTCTGACCCACTGGGAATGTGATGAAAGAAATAAAAGCTGAAATAAATCATTCTCTCTACTATTATTCTGACATTTCACATTCTTAAATTAAAGTGGTGATCCTAACTGACCATAAACAGGCAATTGTTACTAGGATTAAATGTCAGGAATTGTGAAAAACTGAGTTTAAATGTATTTGGCTGAGGTGTATGTAAACTTCCGACTTCAAGTGTACTTTTTTACAACGGGTGGATCTAATCCTGAATGCTGATTGTTTAAAAGCACATTTCAGCCGGTGTCTATTCCACAAGTTACCCTGTTCCATCTGACTGCGCAATCCGCTGTCTCCTCAGCCCAGCCAGACAATTAATAAACTTGGTCTCCACTATAAAATGCATCTAGACATGATCTTCCATTTCTTTTTGACTAACATTTAGTTTTTAACAGCGGAGGTTTGTATAAACCTTGCTGTCTGTCTCTCCGACATTTGCAACATTGTTTGAATATTCAAATTCGATCTCCAGCTGCCCCATAGTAATGAACGTGTCGGGAGTTGTGATGAGACAGACAGGCAGTGTTTCTCAGCCAGTCGAAATCATGAATTAGCTGTTGGTATGACAACTGATCGGCAACCGACCGTAAGGCGCTACAGAGGGTAGTGCGTACAGCCCAGTAGATCACAGGAACTATATACTAGGCGGTGTCAGATTTTGTCAAAGTCTCAAGTCACCCAAGTCATAGATAGTTCTCTCTGCTACCGCATGGCAAGTGTTACCGGAGTGTCAAGTCTAGGTCCAAAAGGCTCCTTAACAGCTTCTACCCCCAAGCCGTTAGACTGCTGAACAATTAATCAAATGTCCACCTGTACTATTTGCATTGACAGCCCCCCCTTTGTTTTTACACTGCTGCTACTCGCTGTCTAAGCATAGTCACTTTACCCCTACCTACATTACATTTACATTTACATTTAAGTCATTTAGCAGACGCTCTTATCCAGAGCGACTTACAAATTGGTGCATTCACCTTATGACATCCAGTGGAACAGCCACTTTACAATAGTGCATCTAAATCTTTTAAGGGGGGGGGGGTGAGAAGGATTACTTTATCCTATCCTAGGTATTCCTTAAAGAATCTATTTTCTTACATGTACGAATTACCTCGACTAACCTGTACCCCTGCACATTGACTCGGTACCGGTACCCCCTGTATATAGCCTCATTACTGCAATTTTATTGTGCTACTTTTTTACTTTAGTTTATTAAGTAAATATTTTCTTTACTCTATTTTCTTAAAACTCCATTGTTGGTTAAGGGCTTGTAAGTAAGCATTTCAGCATGTGACAAATAAAACTTTATTTGATTTAATCATTTTATGGATAAAATATACAAAAGTTTAAAAAAACGAAGTGCAGCCAGTTTGCAGTCTTTCCAGCTTCAGTTTGAAGTGATTGTGTTAGCTGTGTTGTTGGCTAGCTCCTCTGAGCAACAGTGTCCTGATGAGTGAGCTGTATCGATGTGACTGTAAGTTAGCCGTAGTTGGCTAGCTAGCAAGCAAGGGATAAGAACGTTGCCAGTGAGTATGGCAATGGAACATTTAGAAACAACGACTGGGTCGCTTTGTTCTGTATGCATCGATACAGAACAAAAAGACTGAACGACTGGGTCGCGTCTCTAGCAACCGAACCGACCAACCGGCTTGGGTAGCAACCCTAGATTTGTGTCAGGACTATATCTTGTGGAAGGATGAAATAGTATGAATAAATTCATGAAAAATAACGTTTTAAATGAAAATATGTCAATCATTATTTTAATATGTTGGTAACCCGTTGTATAAAAGTGATAATGCCCTAGAGGCCGGTGTTTGGAGGATATATTGGAACGGTTTTCCGGCCCTCGACTTCGTCTCCAGGCTAACAACACCTGTGCCAATATATCCTCCAAACACTGGCTTCTCGGGCATTATCACTTAATGAGAATTTAGACTTGAGCTAACAACTTCTGACAGACTGGTTTCATCTCAGACAAACAAAAAACGGTTGCTTAGCAACCGGATACCAATGCTGTTCTGTGCTGAAAAAGTTTGATTGTTCCAATATTTGCATAATTGTTGTGATTGGAGGATAGCTGTGAGGGTGATCGAATCAGGATAAAATCCGCTCTTCTCCTCGAGCTCATTAATGATAAAAGGTTCATGTTTGAAGATGGCAGAAAGGCCAGTCTCTTTAGCACATAATATGGAGTACAGGGAGATGATTAGAGACTGGTACCCATGCTAATGGAAGATGTCAGTTGAGCCTAATTTACTAGTACCACTCAAGACTGGTGAGGATCGCTGGTTTGAACAAATGACTAATCAGAGGCCATTATACTGCATTCACCCCCAGGCTGAGTGTCAATTACAAGGCATTACCTTCAGATAATGATTCACTTAACTCAAGGCTGCAGAAAGGATCACCCTGAGGAGGTCCATGGATGTTTAAAAGTCCTTCCTGTTTTTTCTACAAACTACAATGATGGGAAGCTATTGAGATATGATGAATCTGGTCTTTTAGAGGAATTYACTTTAGCACAGCAATTTGTTTGTCTCCCCATAGCAAATATATACAGTGCATTCGGAAAGTATTCAGACCCCTTCACTGCACTTACACCACTTCAAATAAGTGGATTAGGCTATTTCAGCCACACCCATTGCTGACAGGTGTGTAAAATCGAGCACACAGCCATGCAATCTCCATAGACAAACATTGGCAGTAGAATGGCCTTACTGAAGAGCTCAGTGACTTTCAATGTGGCACCGCCATAGGATGCCACCTTTCCAACAAGTCAGTTCGCAAAATGTCTGCCCTGCTAGAGCTGCCCCAAGTTAATTATAAGTGCTGTTATTGTGAAGGAGCAACAACGGCTCAGCTGTGAAGTGGTAGGCCACACAAGCTCACAGAACGGGACCGCCGAGTGCTGAAGTACGTAGCGCATAAAAATCAACTGTTCTCGGTTGCAACACTCACTATCAAGTTCCAAACTGCCTCTGGAAGCAACGTCAGCACAAGAACTGTTTGTCGGGAGCTTCATGAAATGGGTTTCCATGGCCAAGCAGCTGCACACAAGCCTAAGATCATCATGCACACTCCAAGCATCAGCTTGGAGTGGTGTAAAGCTCACCGCCATTGGACTCTGGAGCAGTGGAAACGCGTTCTCTGGAGTGATGAATCAAGCTTCACCATCTTCCAGTCCAGATGGACAAATCAGGCTTTGGCGGATGCCAGGAGAATGCTACCTTCCCGGATGCATAGTGCCAACTGTAAAGTTTGGTGGAGGAGTAATAATGGTCTGGGGCTGTTTTTCATGGTTTGGGGTAGGCCCCTTAGTTCCAGTGAAGGTAAATKTTTAATGCTACAGCACACAATGACACTGTAGATTATTCTGTGCTTCCAACTTTGTGGCAACAGTTTGGGGAAGGCCCTTTCCTGATTCAGCATGACAACACCCCTGTGCACAAAGTGAGGTCCATACAGAAATGGTTTGTCGAGATAGGTGTAGAAGAACTTGACTGGCCTGCACGGAGCCCTGACCTAAACCCCATCGAACACCTTCGGGATGAATTGGAACACCGACTGCGAGCCAGGGCTAATCGCCCAAGATCAGTTCGCCGACCTCAGTAATGCTTTTGTGGCTGAATGAAGCAAGTCCCGACAGCAATGTTCCAACATCTAGTGGAAAGCCTTCCCAGAAGAGTGGAGGCTATTACAGAAGCAGAGGGGGGACTTCATATTAATGGCCATGATTTTGGAATGAGATGTTCGACGAGCAGGTGACGACATACTTTTGGTCATGTAGTATATATATATTATATATATATATATATATATATATATACACTGCTCAAAAAAATAAAGGGAACACTTAAACAACACAATGTAACTCCAAGTCAATCACACTTCTGTGAAATCAAACTGTCCACTTAGGAAGCAACACATTGACAATAAATTTCACATGCTGTTGTGCAAATGGAATAGACAACAGGTGGAAATTATAGGCAATTAGCAAGACACCCCCAATAAAGGAGTGGTTCTGCAGGTGGTGACCACAGACCACTTCTCAGTTCCTATGCTTCCTGGCTGATGTTTTGGTCACTTTTGAATGCTGTCGGTGCTTTCACTCTAGTGGTAGCATGAGACGGAGTCTACAACCCACACAAGTGGCTCAGGTAGTGCAGCTCATCCAGGATGGCACATCAATGCGAGCTGTGGCAGAAGGTTTGCTGTGTCTGTCAGCGTAGTGTCCAGAGCATGGAGGCGCTACCAGGAGACAGGCCAGTACATCAGGAGACGTGAGGAGGCCGTAGGAGGGCAACAACCAGCAGCAGGACCGCTACCTCCGCCTTTGTGCAAGAAGGAGCAGGACACTGCCAGAGCCCTGCAAAATGACCTCCAGCAGGCCACAAATGTGCATGTGTCTGCTCAAACGGTCAAATCAAATCAAATCAAATCAAATCAAATTATTACATTTTACATTTACATTTTAGTCATTTAGCAGACGCTCTTATCCAGAGCGACTTACAGTAGAGTGCATACATTTTACATACTGAGACAAGGATATCCCTACCGGCCAAACCCTCCCTAACCCGGACGACGCTATGCCAATTGTGCGTCGCCCCACGGACCTCCCGGTTGCGGCCGGCTGCGACAGAGCCTGGGCGTGAACCCAGAGACTCTGGTGGCGCAGCTAGCACTGCGATGCAGTGCCCTAGACCACTGCGCCACCCCGGAGTGTCATATACACATGGTTAGCAGATGTTAATGCGAGTGTAGCGAAATGCTTGTGCTTCTAGTTCCGACAATGCATAATAACCAACAAGTAATCTAACCTAACAATTCCACAACTACTACCTTATACACACACACAAGTGTAAAGGGATAAAGAATATGTACATAAAGATATATGAATGAGGGGTGTACAGAACGGCATGGCAAGATGCAGTAGATGGTATAGAGTACGGTATATACATATGAGATGAGTACTGTAGGGTATGTAAACATAAAGTGGCATAGTTTAAAGTGGCTAGTGTACATGATTTACATAAAGATGGCAAGATGCAGTAGATGATATAGAGTACAGTATATACATATGAGATGGGTAATGTAGGGTATGTAAACATTATATTAAGTGGCATTGTTTAAAGTGGCTAGTGGGACATTTTTACATAATTTCCATCAATTCCCATTTTTAAAGTGGCTGGAGTTGAGTCAGTATGTTGGCAGCGGCCGCTAAATGTTAGTGGTGGCTGTTTAACAGTCTGATGGCCTTGAGATAGAAGCTGTTTTTCAGTCTCTCGGTCCCTGCTTTGATGCACCTGTACTGACCTCGCCTTCTGGATGATAGCGGGGTGAACAGGCAGTGGCTTGGGTGTTGTTGTCCTTGATGATCTTTATGGCCTTCCTGTGACATCGGGTGGTGTAGGTGTCCTGGAGGGCAGGTAGTTTGCCCCCGGTGATGCGTTCTGCAGACCTCACTACCCTCTGGAGAGCCTTACGGTTGTGGGCGGAGCAGTTGCCGTACCAGGCGGTGATACAGCCCGACAGGATGCTCTCGATTGTGCATCTGTAGAAGTTTGTGAGTGCTTTGGTGACAAGCCGAATTTCTTCAGCCTCCTGAGGTTGAAGAGGCGCTGCTGCGCCTTCTTCACAACGCTGTCTGTGTGGGTGGACCAATTCATTTGTCCGTGATGTGTACACACGAGGAACTTAAAAACTTTCCACCTTCTCCACTACTGACCCGTCGATGTGGATAGGGGGGTGCTCCCTCTGCTGTTTCCTGAAGTCCACAATCATCTCCTGTTTGTTGACGTTGAGTGTGAGGTTATTTTCCTGACACCACACTCCGAGGGCCCTCACCTCCTCCCTGTAGGCCGTCTCGTCGTTGTTGGTAATCAAGCCTACCACTGTAGTGTCATCCGCAAACTTGATGATTGAGTTGGAGGCGTGCATGGCCACGCAGTCGTGGGTAACAGGGAGTACAGGAGAGGGCTCAGAACGCACCCTTGTGGGCGCCCAGTGTTGAGGATCAGCGGGTGGAGATGTTGTTACCTACCCTCACCACCTGGGGGCGGCCCATCAGGACGTCCAGGACCCAGTTGCACAGGGCGGGGTCGAGACCCAGGGTCTCGAGCTTGATGACGAGTTTGGAGGGTACTATGGTGTTAAATGCTGAGCTGTAATCGATGAACAGCATTCTCACATGGGTATTCCTCTTGTCCAGATGGGTTAGGGCAGTGTGCAGTGTGGTTGCGATTGCGTCGTCTGTGAACCTATTGGTCGGTAAGCAAATTGGAGGGGTCTAGGGTGTCCGGTAGGGTGGAGGTGATATGGTCCTTGACTAGTCTCTCAAAGCACTTCATGATGACGGAAGTGAGTGCTACGGGGCGGTAGTCGTTTAGCTCAGTTACCTTAGCTTTCTTGGGAACAGGAACAATGGTGCCCTCTTGAAGCATGTGGGAGCAGCAGACTGGGATAAGGATTTGATTGAATATGTCCGTAAACACACCAGCCAGCTGGTCTGCGCATGCTCTGAGACGCGGCTGGGAATGCCGTCTGGGCCTGCAGCCTTGCGAGGGTTAACACGTTTAAATGTTTTACTCACCTCGGCTGCAGTGAAGGAGAGCCCGCAGGTTTTGGTAGGGGGCCGTGTCAGTGGCACTGTATTGTCCTCAAAGCGGGCAAAAAAGTTGTTTAGCCTGTCTGGGAGCAAGACATCCTGGTCCGCGACGGGGCTGGTTTTCTTTTTGTAATTCGTGATTGACTGTAGACCCTGCCACATACCTCTTGTGTCTGAGCTGTTTGATTGCGACTCGATTTTGTCTCTGTACTGGGACTTAGCCTGTTTGATTGCCTTGCGGGAGAATAGCACACTGTTTGTATTCGGTCATGCTTCCGGTCACCTTGCCCTGGTTAAAAGCAGTGGTTCGCGCTTTCAGTTTCACGCGAATGCTGCCGTCAATCACGGTTTCTGGTTTTTTGAATGTTTTAATCGTTGCTGTGGGTACGACATCGTCAATGCACTTCCTAATGAACTCGCTCACCGAACAGCATATTCGTCAATATTGTTGTTGGACGCAATGCGGAACATATTCCAATCCGCGTGATCGAAGCAGTCTTGAAGCGTGGATTCAGATTGGTCGGACCAGCGTTGAACAGACCTGAGCGCGGGAGCTTGTTGTTTGAGTTTCTGTTTGTAGGCTGGAATCAACAAAATGGAGTCGTGGTCAGCTTTTCCGAAAGGGGGCGGGGGAGGCCTTATATGCGTCGCGGAAATTAGTATAACAATGATCTAGGGTTTTTCCAGCCCTGGTAGCACAATCGATATGCTGATAGAATTTAGGGAGTTTTGTTTTTAGATTAGCCTTGTTAAAATCCCAGCTACGATGAATGCAGCCTCAGGGTGTGTGGTTTCCAGTTTACAAAGAGTCAGATAAAGTTCGTTCAGGGCCATCGATGTGTCTGCTTGGGGAATATATACGGCTGTGATTATGATTGAAGAGAATTCCCTTGGTAGATAATGCGGTCGACATTTGATTGTGAGGAGTTCTAGATCAGGTGAACAGAATGACTTGAGTTCCTGTGTTGTTATGATGATCACACCACGTCTCGTTAATCATAAGGCATACCCCCCGCCCCTCTCTCTTACCGGAAAGATGTTTTGTTTCTGTCGGCGCGATGCATGAAGAAACCAGCTGCTGCACCGACTCCGTTAGCGTCTCTTGAGTTAGCCATGTTTCCGTGAAGCAGAGCACGTTGCAATCCCTGATGTCTCTCTGGAATGCTACCCGTGCTCGGATTTCATCAACCTTATTGTCAAGAGACTGGACATTGGCGAGTAGTATGCTAGGGAGTGGAGCGCGATGTGCCCGTCTCCGAAGCCTGACCACGAGACCGCCTCGTTTGCCCCTTTTTCGCATCGCACAAGGTCGCCGGCTGGATCAGATCCATTGTATTGGGTGGAAGGCAAAACACTGGATCCGTTTCGGGAAAGTCATATTCCTGGTAGGAACGATGATGAGTTGACGTTAATCGTATATCAGTAGTTCCTCCCGACTGGTCAGATACAGACTCCATGAGGGTGGTATGAGGGCCCGACGTCACAGGTGGGGGTTGTGCTTACAGCCCAACACCGTGCAGGACGTTTGGCATTTGCCAGAGAACACCAAGATTGGCAAATTCGCCACTGGCGCCCTGTGCTCTTCACAGATGAAAGCAGGTTCACACTGAGCACATGTGACAGACGTGACAGAGTCTGGAGACGCCGTGGAGAACGTTCTGCTGCCTGCAACATCCTCCAGCATGACCGGTTTGGCGGTGGGTCATGCATGGTGTGGGGTGGCATTTCTTTGGGGGGCCGCACAGCCCTCCATGTGCTCGCCAGAGGTAGCTGACTGCCATTAGGTACGAGATGAGATCCTCAGACCCCTTGTGAGACCATATGCTGGTGCGGTTGGCCCTGGGTTCCTCCTAATGCAAGACAATGCTAGACCTCATGTGGCTGGAGTGTGTCAGCAGTTCCTGCAAGAGGAAGGCATTGATGCTATGGACTGGCGCCCGTTCCCCAGACCTGAATCCAATTGAGCACATCTGGGACATCATGTCTCCCTCCATCCACCAACGCCACGTTGCACCACAGACTGTCCAGGAGTTGGCGGATGCTTTAGTCCAGGTCTGGGAGGAGATCCCTCAGGAGACCATCCGCCACCTCATCAGGAGCATGCCCAGGCGTTGTAGGAAGGTCATACAGGCACGTGGAGGCCACACACACTACTGAGCCTAATTTTGACTTGTTTTAAGGACATTACATCAAAGTTGGATCAGCCTGTAGTGTGGTTTTCCACTTTCATTTTGAGTGTGACTCCAAATCCAGACCTCCATGGGTTGATAAATTTGATTTACATTGATAATTTTTGTGTGATTTTGTTGTCAGCACATTCAACTATGTAAAGAAAAAAGTATTTAATAAGAATATTTCATTCATTCAGATCTAGGATGTGTTATTTTAGTGTTCCCTTTATTTTTTTGAGCAGTGTATATACAGAACCAGTCAAAAGTTTGGATACACCTACCCATTCAATGTTTTTTTTTTARACTATTTTCTACATTGTAGAATAATAGTGAAGACATCAAAACTATGAAATAACACATATGGAATCATGTAGTAATCCAAAAGTGTTAAACAAATCAAAATATATCTTATATTCAAGATTCTTCAATGTAGCCACCCTTTGCCTTGATGACAGCTTTGTACACTCTTGGTATTCTCTACACCAGCTTCACCTGGAATGCTTTTCCTACAGTCTTGAAGGAGTTCCCACATATGCTGAGCACTTGTTGGCTGCTTTTCCTTCACTCTGCGGTCCAACTCATCGGTTGATTGTGGAGGCCAGGTCATCTGATACAGCACTCCATCACTCTCCTTCTTGGTCAAGTAGGCCTTACACAGCCTGGAGGTGTGTTTTGGGTCATTGTCCTGTTGAAAAACAAATGATAGTCCCACTTAGCACAAACCAGATGGGATGGCTTAATGCTGCAGAATGCTGTGGTAGCAATGCTGGTTGAGTGTGCCTTGAATTCTAAATAAATCACTGACAGTGTCACCAGCAAACTCACCCCCACACCATCACACCTCCTCCTCCATGCTTCAAGGTGGGAACTACACATACGGAGATCATCCYTTCACCTACTCACAAAGACACAGCGGTTGGAACCAAAAATCTCCAATTTAGACTCATCAGACAGAAGGACCGATTTCCACCTGTCTAATGTCCATTGCTCGTGTTTCTTGGCCCAAGCATGTCTATTCTTATTGGTGTCCTTTAGTAGTGGTTTCTTTGCAGCAATTCGACCATGAAGGCCTGATTCACACAGTCTCCTCTGAACAGTTGATGTTGAGATCTGTCTGTTGCTTGAACACTGTGAAGCATTTATTTGTGCTGCAATTTCTGAGGCTGGTAACTCTAACTCTAACTCTGCCGTAAGCCCTGGACCATTACTACTGATCATCACAGCTAGCTAGCTGCCACTGAATGGCACAGCCCCAAAATAGGCTTTAAGCCAGGCCCACCTCCCGGCCTGCTCAGTAATCACTCGGCTACACAGCTGATGCCTTCCGGACTCTTCACTAACACGACTAGAATCCCCTACTCCACCGGATTCTTGCCGTAAGCTCTGGACCTTTGCATCGGATCCTTGCTGCTAGCTAGCTGCTATCGAGTGGCTATAGTGACTAGAGCCCTTGTCCCGAAGCTAGCACCAGTTAGCCTCAAGCCAGGCGCATCTCCCGGCTAGCAAACAAAACTATTCCAGCTACAATACCTCTTCTGCCAACTGGCCTGGACCCTTTGTTGACACGGAGCCCCGTCATTCCATCACGACTGGTCTGCCAACGTAATTCCATCCGTTGTGCCCTCAACCAGCCTTTGCCGGACGTCGGAGCAGACGCTTCTACTAGCCCCAGACTGCTAATTGAAAAAATTTGACTGCTAATTTAAAAAATTTGAACGCTGTGTCTCCCGCTTGCTAGCGTAGTAACGACTATCCAGCGGCTTCCCTGTTTCATCTATTGCTGTTCACTGGACCCAGGGGGCTGGGTTTGAGTGAAAGAGCGGGAAGACTGAAGAACAAAGGGAGAAGCGATGTCTCTATTGTAAATACAGTATCTTATGCATTCTAAATTACDGCCCATTTGGAAAAGGAAAATGCAATAAATATTTACTCTGAGCTGCGCTTCGGTAGGTTGGTGGTAGATGGAAGGCCGTGTCCTTTGAAGAATGTCTCTTCTGGTAAATTGGATACGTTGTAGTAACGTCGTTGTGTGGTAGACGTGATACTCTGTCTGTTCTTTCCTAGCCCACGTTTGCAGCTGCTGTTGCTAACTCAACGGCTAGGAGGTATCACTTCTGTAGTGAATAAGAGTTCAAAGTTCATACCATTCGCAACCAAAGCTCACGCTGAGGTTGGCTTAGTTCTGTAGTTGACACCTGAACCCTTCTGACATTGGATCGTCATCCTAACATCCTCGGAACAGATGAACCCTTTTAACGCAGAGGCTGCAGACCTCACGTACTTGGAACAGGAGGTTATATTGTCGTCAAGGCTTTATATAGGAAGGGAGAGGAGGGCGTGTTTGAAAAGTTTTATAACCCATGTCTCTTCACAGGGGCGGGCTACTGATTGAGCAGAGCCCTAACCTTATGAAAACCCAAATCTCTCATTTGGAAGCTAAAATTACATTTCATCTCTTCACCAATAATTTTATATTCAAACATTTAAATTGAACAACAATTCCATGTGACTCCAATAACTACAATGTGCAGACTTTCCACTGCAGAGTTTATGTCATCCTATCATTGATGAGAATGTCTCAGATGACAACCGAACTGACATCATATTCATTAATTACCACCGCATATGTTCAATTGGTCGGATTACCAGAATATAGTTCATTTCCCCCCACCTTCTGATGTTCCCAGAATCTCTATGTTAACCAAAGGATTTTCAAATGTCACATCAGTAGGGTAGAGAGAGGAAAAAGGGGGAAGAGGTATTTATGACTGTCATAAACCTACCCCCAGGCCAACGTCATGACACTATGATCACTTGGCTACATAGCTGATGCCTGCTGGACTGTTCATTAATCACGGTACTCCATTTAATTTATTTTTTATTTTTATCTGTCAGCCCCAGCCTCGAACTCAGGCCCTGTGTGTAGTTAACTGACCCTCTGCCCATTCATCGCCATTTTACTTGTTGTTGTTGTCTTAGCTGATTAGCTGTTGTTGTCTTACCCGTTGTTGTCTTAGCTAGCTCTCCCAAACAACACCTGTGATTGCTTTATGCTTCGCTTTATGTCTCTCTCTAATGTCAATATGCCTTGTATACTGTTGTTTAGGATAGTTATTATTGTTTTAGTTTACTGTGGAGCCCCTAGTCCTACTCAACATGCCTCAGATACCTCTTTTGTCCCACCTCCCACACATGTGGTGACCTCATCCAGCATAACTAGTGCATCCAGAGATGAAACCTCTCTTATCGTCACTCAATGCCTAGGTTTACCTCCACTGTACCCGCACCCTACCATACCCCTGTCTGTACATTATGCCCTAAATCTATCCTACCACGCCCGGAAATCTGCTCCCTTTATTCTTTGTCCCCAACGCACTAGATGACCAGTGTTGATAGTCTTTAGCCGTACCCTCATCATACTCCTCCTCTGTTCCTCGGGTGATGTGGAGGTTAACCCAGGCCCTGGGTGTCCCCAGGCGCTCTCATTTGTTGACTTCTGTAACCGTAAAAGCCTTGGTTTCATGCATGTTAACATCAGAAGCCTCCTCCCTAAGTTTGTTTTATTCCCTGCTTTAGCACACTCRGCCAACCCTGATGTCCTTGCTGTGTCTGAATCCTGGTTTAGGAAGGCCACCAAAATTTTGGAGATTTCCTTACCCAACTACAACATTTTCCGTCAAGATAGAACTGCCAAAGGGGGWGGAGTTGCAATCTACTGCAGAGATAGCCTGCAGAGTTCTGCCATACWTTCCAAGTCTA
This sequence comes from Salvelinus sp. IW2-2015, assembly GCF_002910315.2. Taxonomy (NCBI): domain Eukaryota; kingdom Metazoa; phylum Chordata; class Actinopteri; order Salmoniformes; family Salmonidae; genus Salvelinus; species Salvelinus sp. IW2-2015. The sequence continues at coordinate 47,616,137 of NC_036848.1, forward strand.
TGCCCAAACAGTTCAAGCTTCTAATTTTAAAAATGTATCTARCCATGAATAAAGTCTCTCACTGTTGCCGCCTGTTATAGACCCCCCTCAGCTAGCAGCTGTGCCCTGGACACCATATGTGAATTGATTGCCCCCCATCTATCTTCTGAGTTCTGTTAGGTGACCTAAACTGGTATATGCTTAACACCCTGGCAGTCCTACAATCTAAGCTAGATGCCCTCAATCTCACACAAATTATCAAGGAACCCACCAGGTACAACCCTAAATCCGTAAACATGGGCACCCTCATAGTTATTATCCTGACCAACTTGCCCTCCAAATACACCTCTGCTGTTTTCAATCAGAGGCTGATAAAGATTGGGTGATAAAACCTAAAGAGCATTCCAGAGAGCATGAGGTAATGGTTCTGTGCTATGAAGTACCAGGAACGAGATTAGAACCTCGTCTTAGGGACCAAACTGAACGATAATTCATAGTGAATGCTATCTGGCTACGGGATACTCCTTTCCCTTTATAAAGTCTTCCTTTGTGAATTGTTCCTAATATCTGTGGTTTGTTATGTCGACTAGGGGGGTGTATCTTTGCTATAAAAGATCTCAGTAGCCATTGTGTTGTCATTTTCAATGGTTCATTAGAAATGGTGCATCATTGAAAGTCATTGCTATTGCAAAGCTCTTATTATTAAAGATGTAGTTTAAGTATAACTCTGACTCGTGTGTGAAGTTTGTCTCTCTCCTCATTTGGTAATACAGAAATTAACCACCACAGTGACATGGTCATTTCTCCCCAGCTAGGGGTTTTTCATGAAAGGAAATCTCTATAAACGGTATGTGTAGCTAGCTCACTGAGTCCCAAACCTTTATTTGTGAAGGGAGTTCCAGCCTTTGGGCTCCTTATGTTAATATAGTAGATGTCACTAATTAGACGCTTCTACCCAAAGCTACTTATAGTGGGCCTACAGTGAGTACATAGGCAACATTCTTCCAGTGGAGGCTGCTGAGGGGAGGACGGTTCATAATAATGGCTGGAAAGGAACAAATGGAATGGCATCAACCTCATTGAAACCATGTGTTTGATGTATTTGAAACAATTCTACTGATTCCGCTCCAGCTATTACCAGGAGCCCGTCCTCCCCACGGAGATCCCAACGGCAACTGAACCTAAGATCTTGGCATTGCCACACAATTGACCCAGCACTCGGGTCTCCATCGGTCTACGGCTGCTGTTGCTGCTGTTTCAGGCCTATGTGACTATAATGTTATGATATGCGGGGAAAGGTTAGTAATAAGACATGGACAAACACACTATCCAGTATACACTTCCACACTCCATCCCCCAGGTGGCAGCAACCGGGTCTAGATGCTGAGCCAATGCTTGATAAGCACAACAAGTGCTGCCAATTTAGATTGTCAGTCAGAGTGCCAGCTTGCAGAGCCYTGAGACTGCGGACTTTGGTGGCCATGAGGCCTTTCGTGTTTTTTGAATCTTTAGTTTGGGCATGCCTGTTTGTCGTTTCCGTTTTGTATGTTTATTTTCGTCACCATCTGAACCAACAATAATCTGCTTGGACTGGCCAACCAGGAGGCCAAAAGAGACAGAGCTGGCCCTGGACCAAGGCAATGTTGCTGTCTCCCTGGGCGCATGTGGGGCGGCAGGTAGCCTAGTGGTTAGAGCATTGTGCCAGTAACTGAAAGATCTGRTGTTCTCCCCCTGAACAAGGCAGTTAACCCACTGTTTCCCGGTAGGATGTCATTGTAAATAAGAATTTGTTCTTAACTGACTTGCCTGGCGAAAAAAAAAAATATGCATCCAACACAGTCCTCAAATGCTGCACATTAGTGCACACATTCATTCAGGTTACAGAATATGCAACTAGGCCTAGYACTTAATGAGTGCAACAATATTAGCAGGCTAGTTCATTGGTTTTGTAACAATAGTATATGCAAGACACAGGAACATACAACTACATGAGAACAGAGAGGCTGAAAGCGTGTCGCTTAACTCGGTTGAATCTCAACAAGAGGTTTTCCAATTAGTTCTATCACTGATATGGATAGAAGTTTCTGGGTGGTTTAGGCACACTTCTTTAATGTGTCCAGGTGGATCAGACACACTTCCTTTAGTTCTATGCAAATAGGCATCAAGGCATCTGTCACATCCGTTAGAGGACTCGGCTGTCTGAGGATGAAGAGCATGTGTGTGTTTATGTTTCTTTTGGATAACTAACTAGCCTGGCAACGCAACTGAGATGGGGGATGTCTGTCTGTCCCTCAGTTACTGTGCCGACGATGATCAAATGGATTCCTTTTGCTGAGGATCAGGCGTGTGCACACACAACACACACACACACACACACACACCACACACACACACACACACACACACACACACACACACACACACACACACACACACACACACACACACACACACACACACACACACACCACACAACACCCACACACACACACACACACACACACACACACACAACACAACACACACACACACTCGTGGCAATAACTTCGATTTGCTCTCAGAGGAACTCAAGGGTGGGTTGAGATGGAGGGATGGAGGGAGAACCCGTTAGAAGAATAGAGGGTTGTAATGTGATCATGCCCTACACACACAGTAGAACCATTAGTCATACAACACTTGACATGACAACAGCTGGGAGGACATTAAATGTGTGTGTGACATTCTAAAATGTGAAATTGGGTTTGGTGAATTAATTCTGAAAAGAGAACATACACACATACACACACTGTGATGTCCCTACTCCCTAGCTGAGGGACAGTGCAGACACACTCATTAATAATGATTTATTAAAAGGTAGAAGAGTAGACGGGTGGCACATGGAAAAACTGTGTCTCAGATCAACATTCATTCATCACACTTCATTAACGGCTGGGTTAGATAATGTTAGCAAACGCTCAGCCTCTTTTATTTCAGCTAAACACTGCGATGCATTCTCTGTTCATACAGGCAATTAACTTGAATGTTATGCACAATTACAATGTCGCGTCCTGAGCGAAGATAACTCTGTGTAGGCTTGGTAGTTGAGCTTGTAGTTTGCCTAAGATTGGTACACTGTAGGCTTGGTGGTAGTTTGGTAAGATTGGTACACTGTAGGCTTGTGTAGGTTTTGGTGAGATTGGTGCACTGTAGGCTTGGTGGTAGTTTGGTAAGATTGGTACACTGTAGGCTTGGTGGTAGTTTGGTAACATTGGTACACTGTAGGCTTGGTGGTAGTTTGGTAAGATTGGTACACTGTAGGCTTGGTGGTAGTTTGGTAAGATTGGTGCACTGTAGGCTTGGTGGTAGTTTGGTAAGATTAGTGCACTGTAGGCTTGGTTGCTGCGTTCCTCTTGTTTTATGCACAATCACAATGTTGCATGTTAGAGCCAGGTGTAGGCAAAGAATGGTAGTTTGGTTATGATCTGGAAGTTTGCTTGGTTGCTTTATTGACTTGTTTGTTGGATTTACAGATAGCTTGACTCCAAACGTTCTCTGTTTCCAGGATTTATCTACAGCGTCTATAAATCTTGAAGCGACCAGTAGACTTCCTATCGACAGAGCACTATGTCTCTSTGTCATCCCTTTGTAGTGTAGGCTGACTGGCTGTGTGGGCCATACCTTTTCTGCCACTGTGTGTGATTGGCGGGGTAATGAGTTGTGTTGTATACCAGTATATTTGTCTCTGTTCGATCAGGTCATTATTGTAAAAGACAATGTGTTGTCAATAACTTATGTAAATACAACACTAGAGTGAATTGTGAGTGAATGGATTGTTTGTATAGAATGGAATGCATCAGAATGTTGAGTGTTCTAATAGTAATCATTATCTCTCTACACTGGAAAACAGTGATGATTGTTGCTAAGCGGACRATCCTGCTGTGATAAAATGTAAGATATGGGACCTGGGGTCTGATCATTATTTTGGCTAACTAGATTTAATCAGATTGTGTTTCAGTTCTTATTGTCAATTCCATTTCTATAGCKCTCTCTCATTTATAGTGAGAGATATACACTGAGTGTACAAAACATTAGGAACACCTTCCTAATATTGAGTTGCACCCACATTTGCTCTCAGAACAGCCTCAATTGGTCAGGGCATGGACTCTACAAGGTGTCGAAAGCGTTCCACAGGGATGCTGGCCCATGTTGATTCCAATGCTTCCCACAGTGTCAAGTTAGCTCGATGTCCTTTGGGTTGTGGACCATTCGTGGTACACACGGGAAACTGTTGAGCGTGAAAAACCCAGCAGCGTTGCAGTTCTTGACACACTCAAACCGGTAAGCCTGACACCCACTACCATACCCGTTCAAAGGCACTTAAATCTTTTGTCTTGCCCATTCTCACTCTGAATTGCAGGCATACATAATTCATATCTAAATTGTCTCAAGTCTTAAAAATCCTTCTTTAACCGGTCTCCTCCCCTTCACACAGATTGAAGTGGACTTAACAGGTGACATCAATAAGGGATCATAGGTTTCACCTGGATTCACCTGGTCAGTCTATGTCATGGAAAGAGCAGGTGTTCTTAATGTTTTGTAACCTCAGTGTACGTAGCTAATCTACACATCAGTGATCACGATCTCTGCCTTTAGCAGGCTGTTTTCATATAGCTTTTGCCTAATGACCAAAACCGATAAACACATAAACAGACTGAATAGTATTACCACGAGCTGTGTAGTGCACTATGTAGGGAACCAGGTGCTATTTGGGACAAAACCTTGCTGTTCTCTGTGGAAGAACATGCAACATGTTCTACGGAGGGTACAGTAAAAGTAAGAGAGACACTTGGCTACCTCTCCCACTACATACAATAGTCTCTTGATTACATGTTCTGTTCTGTGTGTGTGTTTGTGTATGTGTGTGTTTGTGTGCATGCCTGCGTGTGCGTGTGTGTCTGTGCTTATGCATAACAACCAAAACACATAAATAGATTGACTAGTAAAATTACACTCTTCTCTGGAAGAACGTGACACTTTCTGTGGAGAATATGTAAATGTACGTTTATAGCAAATTAAGCTTGGATGCCMCTCCCATCACATACAACATTCTCTTGATTACATGTGTTTGTTCTCAGTATAGATCTATCTCTGACTTGATCATTACCATTCTCCTGTTGAGTTGAGAATGTAGCACACTGTACACAGCCCAGATACATTTACTGCCACTCTCTCTCTGTTTTATCTCTCCTCTATCTCACTCTTCTCTCATTTATGTCCTCTTCCCCAAGCTTTCCTCGCTTGTAGTGTATCTCTCTCTCTCTCTCTCGCTCTCTCTATAAATTCAATTAAATTCGAAGGGCTTTATTGGCATGGGAAACTGCTCTGTAGTACTCTCAGCCTCAGTAGTTCTAATGCGTGATGTTCTGTCCTCTGTCATAGCCAACAGAATGTCGTTCAGCTGTTCAACAGTCAGGAGTATTACGCCTCAGCATCTCACTGGAAGATTAAGGACTCTYTTTAATCTGTAAAGCGTTTTAAGATTCCGCGATAGAAATGTAAAGGTAATTTCAGATTGAGACGACATATACAGTGTTTACCGTGAATGCAGTCTCCGCTAAAGCGGGAACATTGCTTTTAAATTTGAATCACACTGTTAAGCTGAACTTCCGCAATGCSGATTGAATAGAGCCCTTAGATTGTTGGAATGCAGACCCACGGTGTATTTTTTGTCTCTTCATTCTGTCCTGTCTTCTTCCTCCCTTTTTTGTATTGCTTATATAGGGACAGATAAAATGAATACCTTGACATATTGGATGCCCAACAGTCAGATGCATTACCATCATCGTACAGCAATTTACAGTGCTTTCCTCCAAAGCCTTAGCCATTAAAATACACAGCTGCTTCGATAAGATACAGCTCTTTTGGTTGGAGTTCCACTGTTCCAGAGTTATTTATTTGACAAATTCTAGGAGGGTTTAAGTCAAGGGATTAGTGTCCACATTGTCTATTAGTTTTACATAAGGGCAATAACTGGCACGCTGCTTCAGACTTGATCCTGTTATTAGTTACTACTGCTATCCCTTATCAGTGGACATACAGTATTTGGTTATAGAAGGCTACTTACTGGTTCTACTCTTTTCTCATTACTGGTCAAATAACACTAAATAAAATAAAATAAAATAAAATGTAATTTGTCACACGCGCCGATTACAACAGGTGTAGACCTTACAGTGAAATGCTTACTTACAAACCCCAAACCAACAATGCAGTTTAAAAAAAGACAAATGAGAATAAGAAATAAAAGGAACAAGTAATTAAAGAGCAGCAGTAAAATAACAATAGCGAGACTATATACAGGGGTCAATGTGAGGGGGCACCGGTTAGTCGAGGTAATTGAGGTAATATGTAGGTAGAGTTATTAAAGTGACTATGCATAGATAATAACAGAGAGTAGCAGCGTTGTAAAAGAAGGGTTGGGTGGGGGGGGCAATGCAAATAGTCTGGGTAGCTATTTAAATAGATGTTCAGGAGTCTTACCGTGCAGTAGCAGAAATAACACTCTATGACTAGGGTGGCTAGAGTCTTTGACAATTTTTAGGGCCTTCCTCTGACACCGCCTGGTATAGAGGTCCTGGATGGCAGGAAGCTTGGCCCCAGTTATGTACTGAGCCGTACGCACTGCCCTCTGTAGTTCCTTGCGGTCGGAGGCCGAGCAGTTGCCATACCAMGCAGTGATGCAACCAGTCAGGATGCTCTCGATCCTTGTGAGGATCTGAGGACCCATGCCAAATATTTTCAGTTTCCTGAGGGGGAATAGGTTTTGTCGTGCCCTCTTCATGACTGTCTTGGTGTGCTTGGACCATGTTAGTTTGTTGGTGATGTGGACAAGGAACTTGAAGCTCGCAACCTGCTCCACTACAGCCCCGTCGATGAAAATGGGGGGTGCTCTGTCCTCCTTTTCCTGTAGTSCACAATCWCCTCCTTTGTCTTGATTACGTTGAGGGAGAGGTGGTTGTCCTGGCACCACACGACCAGGTCTCTGACCTCCTCCCTATAGGCTGTCTCGTCGTTCTCTGTGATCAGGCCTACCACTGTTGTGTCATCGGCAAACTTAATGATGGTGTTGGAGTCGTGCCTGGCCATGCAGTCATGAGTGAACAGGGAGTACAGGAGGTGACTGAGCACACACCCCTGAGGGGCCCCTGTGTCGAGGATCAGCGTGGTGGATGTGTTGTTACCTACCCTTACCACCTGGGGGTGGCCCGTCAGGAAGTKCAGGATCCAGTGCAGAGGGAGGTGTTAAGTCCCAGAGTCCTTAGCTTATTGTTGAGCTTTGAGGGCATTATGGTGTTGAAGTCAATGAATAGCATTCTCACATAGGTGTTCCTTTTGTCCAGGTGGGAAAGTTCAGTGTGGAGAGCAATAGAGATTGCATCATCTGTGGATCTGTTAGGGCGGTATGCAAATTGGAGTGAGTCTAGAGTTTCTGGGGTAATGATGTTGATGTGAGCCATTACCAGCCTTTCAAAGCACTTCATGGCTACAGACGTGAGTGCTATAGGTCGTGGTCATTTAGGCAGGTTACCTTAGTGTTCTTGGGCACAGGGACTATGGTGGTCTGCTTAAAACCTGTTGGTATTACGGACTCAGACAGGGAGAGGTTCAAAATGTCAGTGAAGACACTTGCCAGTTGGTCAGCGCATGCTCTCAGTACACATCCTGGTAATCCGTTTGGCCCTGCGGCCTTGTTGACCTGTTTGATGTTCTTACTCACATTAGCTGCAGAGAGCSTGATCACACAGTCTTCCAGAACAGCTGGTGCTCTCATGCATGTTTCAGTGTTATTTGCCTCGAAGCGAGCATAGAAGTAGTTTAGCTCGTCTGGTAGGCTTGTGTCACTGGGAAGCTCTCGGCTGTGCTTCCCTTTATAGTCTGTAATGGTTTGCAAGCCCTGCCACATCCGACGAGCATCGGAGCCGGTGTAGTACGATTCAATCTTAGTCCTGTATTGACACTTTGCCTGTTTGTGTCATTCCTACTCCCGCTCTCCCTCCCTGTTGCTCGAAGGCACCAGGCTCCCCAGCATTACGCACTCCTGACACCATCATTACACACACCTGCTCCCCTCGTCTCGCACATCAGCGATTCATTGCACTCACCTGGACTCAATCACCTGTGTTTATTTCCTRCCCTATATCTGTTAATTWAAAAAATATATTATTTCACCTTTATTTAACCAGGTAGGGCAGTTGAGAACAACTTCTCATTTACAACTGCGACCTGGCCAKGATAAAGCAAAGCAGTGCGACAAAAACAACAACACAGAGTTACACATAAACAAACGTACAGTCAATAACACAAAAGAAAAGAAAAATTGAAAAATCTATGTACAGTGTGTGCAAATGTAGAAGAGTAGGGAGGTAGGCAATAAATAGGCCCTAGAGGTGAAAATAATTKAAATTTAGCATTAATACTGGAGTGATAGATGTGCAGATGATGACGTGCAAGTAGAGATACTGGGGTGCAAAAGAGCAAGAGGGTAAATAATAATATGGGGATGGGGTAGTTGGGTGTGCTATTTAAAGATTGGCTGTGTACAGGTACAGTGATCGATCGGTAAGATGCTCTGACAGCTGGTGCTTAAAGTTAGAGAAGGAGATATAAGACTCCAGCTTCAGAGATTTTTGCAATTCGTTCCAGTCATTGGCAGCAGAGAACTGGAAGGAAAGGCGGCCAAAGGAAGTGTTGGCTTTGGGGATGACCAGTGGAATATACCTGCTGGAGCGCGTGCTACSGGTGGGTGTTGCTATGGTGACCAGTGAGCTGAGATAAGGTGGGGTTGCATAAATTATGTAATATGCCAGGGAGATATGTATACTGTAGCTAAGAAAGTAATACTACGTGTATGTTGTGTAGCAAGATGTTAGTTACCCATGTGCCTCACCCTAATAATTTGGTCTATTTTCACCTCTTAATTTCGCATACTGTTCTGACTTGGTGGTGCCCACGTAGCCTATAACCTGTTTTTGAGAAATGTAATCATTGAATATTGTACGAGCTTTCATTGTCTGCTTATATGCCCCCTTTAATTATCCTACGGTTCTGACTTGGTGTACAGGGAGAACACTGTAAGAACAGCAAAGACTTATAGTCTTTGGGGTTTGGCGATGGATATGTAGTGAGATATGGATATGTAGTGAGGGCCAGCCAACAAGGGCCAGCCAACGAAAGCATACAGGTCGTAGTGGTGGGTAGTATATGGGGCTTTGGTGATAAAATGGATGCCACTGTGATAGACTACATCCAGTTTGCTGAGTAGAGTGTTGGGGGCTATTTTGTAAATGACATCGCTAAAGTCAACGATCGGTAAGATAGTCAGTTTTACGATGGTATGTTTGGCGGCAAGAGTGTAAGAGGCTTTGTTGCGAAATAGGAAACCGATTCTAGATGTAATTTGGGATTGGAGATGTTTAATGTGAGTCTGGAAGGAGAGTTTACAGTCAAACCAGACACCTAGGTATCTGTTCCCTAGCTCTGTTCCCCGCTTCAGGATTAATGTTCGTTTGTCATTTTGTTACCTGGCAGCTTCATTAAATAGTACCCGCAAAACACCAGTCTCAACGTCAACAGTGAAGAGGCGACTCTCTTCTAGGCGGCCTTCTAGGCGCTGGCCTTCTAGGCGGAGTTGCAAAGAAAAAGCCATATCTCAGACTGGCCAATAAAAATAAACGATTAAGATGGGCAAAAGAACACAGACACAGGACAGAGGAACTCTGCCTAGAAGGCCTGTAACGGCTGATTTCCTCCTCTTCGTCTGAAGAGTAAGTGTCCATGTTTTAATATAATTAACTGAACACGACAAAAATATACAAAATAACAAAGTAACCTAACCGAAACAGTCCCATGTGGCACGAACACAGACACAGGAAACAAACACCCACAAACCAACAGTGAAAACAGGCAACCTAAATATGGTTCCCAATCAGAGACAATGCAAAACACCTGTCTCTGATTGAGAACCATATCAGGCCAATTGACAAACCTAAACATAGAAACACATAACATAGACTGCCCACCCCAACTCACGCCCTGACCATACTAACTAAAGACAAAACAAAGGAAAATAAAGGTCAGAACGTGACAAGGCCAGCATCCCGGAGTCGCCTTTTCACTGTTGGCGTTGAGACGGGTATTTGCGGGTACTATTTAATGATGCTGCCAGTTGAGGACTTGTAAGGTGTCTGTTTCTCAAACTAGACACTCTAATGTACTTGTCCTCTTGCTCAATTGTGTCCCGGGGCCTCCCACTCCTCTTTCTATTCTGTTTAGAGACAGTTTCCGCTGTTCTGTGAAGGGAGTAGTACAGTGTTGTACGAGATCTTCAGTTTCTTGGCAATTTCTCGCATTGAATAGCCTTCATTTCTCAGAACAAGAATAAACTGACTAGTTTCAGAAGCAGGTTCTTTGTTTCTGGCCATTTTGAGCCTGTAATCGAACCCACAAATGCTGATGCTCCAGATATTCAACAAGAGACATAGGTTTATAAGTTTATGAAACACACCCCTTTTCTCCCTCCACTATATAAGCCCTTGACGAAAATGTAACCTCCTGTTCCAAGGATGTGAGGACGACGGTCCCTACGTTAAAAAGGACTAACATGTCAACTACAGAACTAAGCCAACATCAGCGTGAGCTTTGGTTGCGAATGGTATGAACTTTGAACTCTTATTCACTACAGAAGTGATACCTCCTAGACGTGGAGTTAGCAACAGCAGCTGCAAACGTAAATTAGGAAAGAACAGACCGAGTATCCCGTCTACTACACAACGACGTTACTAACACGTATTCAATTTACCAGCAGAGACATTCTTCAAAGGACAAAGGACTCGGTTGGGCAACACGGCCTTCCATCTACCACCAACCTACCGAAGCGCAGCTCAGAGTAAATATTTATTGCATTTTCCTTTTCCAAATGGGCGGTAATTTAGAATGCATAAGATACTGTATTACGATAGCATGGCTTCTCCCTTGGTTCCTCAAGTCTTCCGGCTCTTTCACACAAACCCAGACCCCTTTTCTTTTTGTGTAACCAGCTGTCATATCTGTTCCGCCCGCTAGGAACGTTTTCCTTTATGACATAATTTGTAATCAAGGTATGATTAATTCTGTGTATACGTATGTATTCTGTGTGATTAGTTAGGTATTTAGTAAATAATAATTAAACCCAATTTGGTATTGCTGATTCAACTTGTTAGCCAGGGTTCGTGAAGATAACCAAGAATTTACAACTTTCAGATGAGACTGAATTAAGGTGACGATTAATATTGACTGCTATTGATGTAAATAATACTAGGTCTTTAAGAGTTTATTCGGAAGATAACAGCTCTATAACATTATTTCGTGGTGCCCGACTCTAGTTAATTACATTTACATGATTAGCTCAATCAGGTAATATTAATTACGGAGAAAGGATTTTATAAATAGCATGTCATATCACTTAATCCGGCATAGTCAAAGACACGACAGCTAGTAGAACGGAAGCAGTGGGGGTTTATTCGATCGCTTACGAATTCTCAGAAGGCAGCCCGACCTATGTCCTCTCTTCACTCAAATGTCGGAATTTGGGCCTGTTCCTGGGAAAGCAGTATGTCTTTCACATCGGGCTCGTCGACTCGTTAAGGAAAAAAAAAGCTTCTGCAGTTCGTCAAATCAAATCAAATTTTATTTGTCACACATACACATGGTTAGCAGATGTTAATGCGAGTGTAGCGAAATGCTTGTGCTTCTAGTTCCGACAATGCAGTAATAACCAACAAGTAATCTAACCTAACAATTCCACAACTACTACCTTATACACACAAGTGTAAAGGGATACAGAATATGTACATAAAGATATATGAATGTGTGGAGTGAATGAGTGATGGTACAGAACGGCATAGGCAAGATGCAGTAGATGATATAGAGTAGCAGTATATACATATACATATGAGATGAGTAATGTAGGGTATGTAAACATTATATTAAGTGGCATTGTTTAAAGTGGCTAGTGGTACATTTTTACATAATTTCCATCAATTCTCATTATAAAAGTGGCTGGAGTTGAGTCAGTATGTTGGCAGCGGCCGCTAAATGTTAGTGGTGGCTGTTTAACAGTCTGATGGCCTTGAGATAGAAAGCTGTTTTCAGTCTCTCGGTCCCTGCTTTGATGCACCTGTACTGACCTCGCCTTCTGGATGATAGCGGGGTGAACAGGCAGTGGCTTGGGTGGTTGTTGTCCTTGATGATCTTTATGGCCTTCCTGTGACATCGGGTGGTGTAGGTGTCCTGGAGGGCAGGTAGTTTGCCCCCGGTGATGCGTTCTGCAGACCTCACTACCCTCTGGAGAGCCTTACGGTTGTGGGCGGAGCAGTTGCCGTACCAGGCGGTGATACAGCCCGACAGGATGCTCTCGATTGTGCATCTGTAGAAGTTTGTGAGTGCTTTTGGTGACAAGCCGAATTTCTTCAGCCTCCTGAGGTTGAAGAGGCGCTGCTGCGCCTTCTTCAAACGCTGTCTGTGTGGGTGGACAATTCAGTTTGTCGTGATGTGTACACGCGAGGAACTTAAAACTTTCCACCTTCTCCACTACTGACCCGTCGATGTGGATAGGGGGGTGCTCCTCTGCTGTTTCTGAAGTCCACAATCATCTCCTTTGTTTTGTTGACGTTGAGTGTGAGGTTATTTTCTTGACACCACACTCCGAGGGCCCTCACCTCCTCCCGTAGGCCGTCTCGTCGTTGTTGGTAATCAAGCCTACCACTGTGTGTCATCCGCAACTTGATGATTGAGTTGGAGGCGTGCATGGCCACGCATGTGGGTGAACAGGGAGTACAGGAGAGGGCTCAGAACGCACCCTTGTGGGGCCCAGTGTTGAGGATCAGCGGGTGGAGATGTTGTTACCTACCCTCACCACCTGGGGGCGGCCCGTCAGGAAGTCCAGGACCCAGTTGCACAGGCGGGGTCGGAGACCCAGTGGGTCTCGAGCTGATGATGAATTTGGAGGGTACTATGGTGTTAATGCTGAGCTGTAGTCGATGAACAGCATTCTCACATAGGTATTCCTCTGTCCAGATGGGATGGGCAGTGTGCAGTGTTGTTGCGATGCGTCGTCTGTGGACCTATTGGGTCGGTAAGCAATTTGGAGTGGGTCTAGGGTGCTGGTAGGGTGGAGTGATCAATGGTCCTTGACTAGTCTCTCAAAGCACTTCATGATGACGGAAGTGAGTGCTACGGGGCGGTAGTCGTTTAGCTCAGTTACTTAGCTTCTTGGGAACAGGAACAATGGTGGCCCTCTTGAAGCATGTGGACAGCAGACTGGGATAAGGATTGATTGAATATGCGTAAACACACCAGCCAGCTGGTCTGCGCATGCTCTGAGGACGCGGCTGGGAATGCCGTCTGGGCCTGCAGCCTTTGCGAGGGTTAACACGTTTAAATGTTTTACTCACCTCGGCTGCAGTGAAGGAGAGCCCGCAGGTTTTGGTATGCGCCGTGTCAGTGGCACTGTATTGTCCTCAAAGCGAGCAAAAAAGTTATTTAGCCTGTCTGGGAGCAAGACATCCTGGTCCGTGACGGGGCTGGTTTTCTTTTGTAATCCGTGATTGACTGTAGACCCTGCCACATACCTCTTGTGTCTTGAGCTGTTGAATTGCGACTCTATTTGTCTCTGTACTGGGAACTTAGCTTGTTTGATTGCTTTGCGGAGAGAATAGCTACACTGTTTGTATTCGGTCATGTTTCCGGTCACCTTGCCCTGGTTAAAAGCAGTGGTTCGCGCTTTCAGTTTCACGCGAATGCTGCCGTCAATCCACGGTTTTCTGGTTTTGGAATGTTTTATCGTTTGCTGTGGGTACGACATCGTCAATGCACTTTCTAATGAAACTCGCTCACCGAATCAGCATATTCGTCAATGTGTTGTTGGACGCAATGCGGAACATATTCCAATCCGCTGTGATCGAAGCAGTCTTGAAGCGTGAGAATCAGATTGGTCGGCCAGCGTTGAACAGACCTGAGCGCGGGAGCTTTTGTTTTAGTTCTGTTTGTAGGCTGGAAGCAAAAATGGAGTCGTGGTCAGCTTTTCCGAAAGGAGGGCGGGGAGGGCCTTATATGCGTCGCGGAAGTTAGTATACACAATGATCCAAGGTTTTACCAGCCCTGGTAGCACAATCGATATGCTGATAGAATTTAGGGGAGTTTGTTTTTAGATTAGCCTTGTTAAAATCCCCAGCTACGATGAATGCAGCCTCAGGGTGTGTGGTTTCCAGTTTACAAAGATCAGATAAAGTTCGTTCAGGCCATCGATGTGTCTGCTTGGGGGAATATATACGGCTGTGATTATAATCGAAGAGAATTCCCTTGGTAGATAAAGCGGTCGACATTTGATTGTGAGGAGTTCTAGATCAGGTGAACAGAATGACTTGAGTTCCTGTATGTTGTTATGATCACACCACGTCTCGTTAATCATAACCCCGCCCCTCTTCTTACCAGAAAGTGTATGTTTCTGTCGGCGCGATGCGTGAAGAAACCAGCTGGCTGCACCGACTCCGTTAGCGTCTCTTGAGTTAGCCATGTTTCCGTGAAGCAGAGGACGTTACAATCCCTGATGTCTCTCTGGAATGTTACCCGTGCTCGGATTTCATCAACCTTATTGTCAAGAGACTGGACATTGGCGAGTAGTATGCTAGGGAGTGGCGCGATGTGCCGTCTCCGAAGCCTGACCAGGAGACCGCTACGTTTCCCTTTTACGGCGTCGCCATAGGGTCGCCGGCTGGGATCAGATCCATTGTATTGGGTGGAAGGCAAAACACTGGATCCGTTTCGGGAAAGTCATATTCCTGGTTGGAACGATGGTGAGTTGACGTTAATCTTATATTCAGTAGTACCTCCGACTGTATGTAATGAAACCTAAGATTACCTGGGGTACCAATGTAAGGAATAACACATAAAAAAACAAAATACTGCATATTTTCCAAGAGCGAAGCGAGGCGCCATCTTGGTCGGAGCCGGAAGTCCGTGGTGAGTATCACTGTTCTGATGTCCAGAAGTTATTTTAAGTCATAAGTTGACGGTAGCAGCAACATTATGTAAAAAACGAAACAATAAACAAGTCTGGTTATGATAAATACGTCAGCCATTCTCCAGCGCCATGATATCAGACTAGTCTCCCTCTGAAAGGCTTTTTACACTACTGAGCCAGACCTGGCTGAGCCAAACCTGTCAGTATTTGTAATGTACTGAGCTGGCCTTGTTACGCCTCCACCCTAGTAGCTGGAACTGTGCTGAAAGGGACAATGTGAAAGATTCTGAGCTAGCAGAGTTTGATAAGGGTCAACATGACTTTGTGACAGCAGGGTATTAGTATTTCAACCATCTGGAACACCAAGTAGAGCCTCAACACAAGTCAGGATTGAAAACAAGAGTCAGATGCCCTGTCAGACACTATGCTAGGGTCAATATGCTATCTGTCTCTTTCTGAGACAATTACACTATTTCTCGGAGGCCCTACTGGTGTGTGTGCGTGCGTGCGTGTGTGCCTGTGTGTGTGTTATTTCTGAGGTGCGTGTTTATTTCTGTCTGTCTGTCTGTCTGTCTGTCTGTCTGTCTGTCTGTCGTCTTCTGTCTGTCTGTCTGTCTGTCTGTCTGTCTGTCTGTCTGTCTGTCTGTCTGTTCTGTCTTGTCTGTCTGTCTGTCTGTCTGTCTGTCTGTTCTGTCTGTCTGTCTGTCTGTCCTGCCTTGTCCGGTCTTCGGTCTGTCGGTCTGTGTCCGGTGCTGTCGGTCTGTGC
>NC_036848.1:47631940-47665117 GCF_002910315.2 Salvelinus sp. IW2-2015
GACTTGTCCTAAAGAAGGCCCGTTTTATTATTGGCTTGCTTCTAATCCAGGGACACATCAGTTTTCAGCTGTGGCTAGGACATAAGATTGCTATAATGTGTTTTCCAACTGGATTCATTCAGCGAGCTATTGGTGTCAAAATGATTAAAATCTGTGAATAGACACACACAACAATGTACATTGGACACAGGAGTGATGTTTGCTGATAATGGCCTCTGTACGCCTATGTAGATATTTCATAAAAATCTGCCGTTTCCAGCTACAACAGTCATTTACAACATTAACAATGTCTACACTGTATTTCTGATCAATTTGATGTTATTTTATTGCAAAAAATTTGCTTTTCTTTCAAAACACAATGACATTTCTAGTGACCCAAACTTTTGAAATGTAGTGTACATATTCCGCCACCCTTGTCTTAGCAGACGCCGCTGTTCTATCTTGCCGATACAGCTTATAACCAGCCAGCTGTATGTTATAATATCGTCGTTCAGCCACGACTCCGTGAAGCATAAGATACTACCGTTTTTAATGTCCCGTTGGTAGTTTAATCTTCCTCGTAGGCTATCGATTTTATTTCCAATGATTGCATGTTAGCTATGTCATGACGTTGGCCTGGGGGTAGGTTTATGACAGTCATAAATACCTCTTCCCCCCCTTTTTCCTCTCTCTACCCTACTGATGTGAAATTTGAAAACCCCTTGGTTAACATAGAGATTCTGGAACATCAGAAGGTGGGGGGAAATGAACTATATTCTGGTAATCCGACCAACTGAACTATGCGGTGGTAATTAATGAATATGATGTCAGTTCTGTTGTCATCTGAGACATTCTCATCAATGACAGATTGACATACCTCTACAGTGGAAAGTCTACACATCAGAGTTATCGGATTCACATGGAATTGTTTGTTCAATTTAAATGTTTGAATATGAAATATTCGTGATGGGATTAAATGTGATTTTAGCTTCTAAAATGTGAGAATTGGGTTTTCATGATGAATTAGGCCGACTCAGTGGCCCGCCCACGTGAAGACATAGGTTGTAAGTTATGAAACACACCCCTTTTCTCCCTCCACTATATAAGCCCTTGACGAAAATGTAACCTCCTGTTCCAAGGATGTGAGGACGACGGTCCCTACGTTAAAAAGGACTAACATGTCAACTACAGAACTAAGCCAACATCAGCGTGAGCTTTGGTTGCGAATGGTATGAACTTTGAACTCTTATTCACTACAGAAGTGATACCTCCTAGACGTGGAGTTAGCAACAGCAGCTGCAAACGTAAATTAGGAAAGAACAGACCGAGTATCCGTCTACTACACAACGACGTTACTAACACGTATTCAATTTACCAGCAGAGACATTCTTCAAAGGACAAAGGACTCGGTTGGGCAACACGGCCTTCCATCTACCACCAACCTACCGAAGCGCAGCTCAGAGTAAATATTATTGCATTTTCCTTTTCCAAATGGGCGGTAATTTAAGATGCATAAGATACTGTATTTACGATAGCATGGCTTCTCCCTTGGTTCCTCAAGTCTTCCGGCTCTTTCACACAAACCCAGACCCCTTTTCTTTGTGTAACCAGCTGTCATATCTGTTCCGCCCGCTAGGAACGTTTTCCTTTAACTGAATATTGTAATCAAGGTATGTTAATTCTGTGTATACGTATGTATTCTGTGTGATTAGTTAGGTATTTAGTAAATAAATAATTAAACCCAATTTTGTATTGCTGATTCAACTTGTTAGCCAGGGTTCGTGAAGATAACCAAGAATTTACAACTTTCAGATGAGACTGAATTAAGGTGACGATTAATATTGACTGCTATTGATGTAAATAATACTAGGTCTTTAAGAGTTTATTGTCTGTGTGTGGTGTGCTTGTTAGAACCCCCCAGTGCAGGCCCTATCCCGATAGCCTTTCCACATACTGAATACTATCTATAATCACATCTAATTGAAGTAGTCGTGGGAGAGCCTGAAGGCAAGAGAGAATGTGAAGAAGGAGAACAAGAGAGAAAGGAGAGTTTTGAAGAATGGAGACAGCCATAGGGAAGGTAATTAAGTCGAGACTTAAAAAGGTATGATTAGATTATGTATGTGGCCCAAATGGCACCCTATTGGGCTCTGGGCAAAAGAAGTGCACTACATATATATATATATATATATATTGGGGCGACAGGTAGCCTAGGGGTTAGAGCGTTGGGCCAGTAAACGAAATGTGCTGCTTCCTAATATCCTGGGATTATAGGAGAGGATGTTAGCATGCACACACACACACAGCCACACACACACACACACACACACACACACTAACTACAGGTTAGGAAGTAAGACTGTTCAGACTTTTCTATGCGGGCCCTGCTCAAAAGTAGTGCACTTTATAGGGAACATGTTACCATTTGGGAGGCACCCAATGTGTCTTGATGTTTGACATTGACTTAGTAGATGCTCCAATTTATAATAACTGTCATTACTATTAAGAAAAATCCTTGTAATTCTGACAGGCAGGTTGATGTTGCAATTTCAGCCTAGAGAGCAAGCAAGAGTTAGATATAATTTCCAAGTAATTTCAGGCTTTTTCCCAAACGACCAAATAATGGAATCTTGCCAGATAAGATGAAAGTCTGAAGTGTCTAAACAACAACCAAAGTATTGATCTCATCATGAAAAATAACATAATTACTGAAACCAGTTGGTTATATTCTGGTTAAATGACTTTTTCTGAACCAGAAAAACAGTTTAAGCATCAGCTTTGACACAGAGCCCGTTAGGTCTCAGACTAAGTCCAGAGGTCCAGACTAAAGAATTCTTCAAGGTTGCTGTTTTATTGTAGTTCGTTTGGACCAAGGCTACCACGCTCACGTGCGCGACACGACAGCACACACACACACCAACCCACACACACACACACACACACACGCCACACCACCACACACACACACCACACACACACACACACACACCACACACACCACACACACAAGACACACCACACAAACAGCCACGCACGCCACACACACCACCTGCGCCACTTTTTCTGAATTAGGCACTTTGCTTGGCTGGAACGACAACGATTGCTTTGTGTGTTTGTGTATAATTCCATTCCCCTGGGACTGGGGATGTTAGTAGAGTAGAAAAGTAAACCTGACAGGTCCGCTAGGTGGTGTGTGTATGTGTCTGTCTGCCTGCTTTGTGTTTGTGTGTGTTGTGTGTGTTGTGTGGTGTGTGTTGTGTGTGTGTGTGTGTGTGTGTGTGTGTGTGTGTGTGTGTGTGTGTGTGTGTGTGTGTGTGTGTGGTGTGTGTGTGTGTGTGTGTGGTGTTGTGTGTGTGTGTGTGTGTGTGTGTGTGTGTGTGTGTGTGTGTGTGTGTGTGTGTGTGCATGACTGTAGCTTGTCCAAACACTAACTACAATAAAACAGCAACCTTGAAGAATCTTTAGTCTGGACCTCTGGACTGATGCCAAGTTATGATTGACTATTTTCAGAATTGCTCAATGGTGAGAATATGCTGTGGGCCCTGGTCAAAAGTAGTGCACTATATAGGCAATATGGTGCCTTTAGGGATCCATACTGTCACCACCCTGATCTGTTTCACCTGTCCTCGTTATTGTTCCCCCCCCCCCCCCCCCCCCCCCCACAGTGTCGCTTGTTTTCCCCAGTGGTTTTTATCCCTGTGTTCCTGTCTCTCTGTACCAGTGTATTTATCCCTGTGTTTCCTGTCTCTCTGTACCAGTGTATTTATCCCTGTGTTTCCTGTCTCTCTGTACCAGTGTATTTATCCCTGTGTTACCTGTCTCTCTGTACCAGTGTTTTTACCCCTGTGTTTCCTGTCTCTCTGTGCCAGTTCGTCTTGTATGTCCAAGTCAACCAGCGTTTTTCCCCGTTCTCCCGCCTTTGCTATTCTCCTTTTTCTAGTCCTCCCGGTTTTGACCTTTGCCTGTTTCTGGACTCTGTARCCGCCTGCCTGACCATTCTGCCTGCCTTGACTTCGAGCCTGCCTGCCACTCTGTACCTCCTGGACTCTGAACTGGTTTTGACCTTTTGCCTGTCCATGACCATTCTCTTGCCTACTCATTTTTGGATTATTAAACATCTAAGACTCCAACCATCTGCCTCCTGTGTCTGCATCTGGGTCTCACATTGTGTTATGATACATAACAGGTAATTAGCTGCTGGGCTGAGTTCCATGAGTTCCAGTTCCATGAACTGTCTGAGTTCTTGTCAGGCAAATAAGTGGCCACGTTTCAAGCTGACTACATTGCAGACGCCTGCTAGATCTCTTAACGCCTGGATAGGTCGATGATGTGGCATGCAACCATTAGTTACCAATGTAGTCTAGTTGCAGGCATTTCCCCAAAGGACCAAATAAAGGAATCTTGGCGCTCAAGAGGAAAGTACTGTATTAAGTTTAAATATGAATATTTACATCACTGAACTGTTTTACTGCATGCCTAACAAGTTCCCTTTATTTTCATCTTGCAATGTTCTGATTAGAAATGAACTGTTACTGTAGCTAATGTCTCTAAATGGAAAAACTGGCACAACATTTATATCAGGAGTAGGATGCTCACGTATTACAGTGAAAAGAATCTGAAAGCAATACAGTGACTCCTCTGATTGTCTTGTTACTATCTCTGCATAGAGAGAACGGTGCTCAGGCGATAGGGGTTAGATTCTACTTGTTCAGCTAAGGAATCATCATGTTTTATTACCGTGAACAAAGTTACAATATGTACATTACCGCCTATTCAGGATCTTTGTGTTACACACTACCCAGTGTCATGATCTATGTGTTCCAGAAATTATATATTTTTTACAGCATAGGCCGATTTATAGGCCTACAATATAATAATTAATATATTTTGCTTTGACATGCACACCCACTTACGGTGAGTGATGATGAGGTTAGGGAATAGCAGCGTATGCACACTAGGGGACGCAGTGGTCACCTTGACATGATAGGACTGATGGAAACCTTCCCTACCTCTTAACTCCAAAATGTTWTTAAACCACTTCCAGGATTCCCCCCTTAACAAGCTTATAAATCTAATTGCATCCTTGGAGGGCAAATTCATTTATTTTCTGTGGTAGAAAAAATTAACAAAGGGGCTTTTCGCCAACCCCAGTAAATCAGATTACAGTTCAGTATTGGCCCGTCTACAATAACTGATGGGTTTTTGTCCGGGCGGCAGGGCACCGCTGTCTGACGAAAGCTCGGCGCAGGGATCAGATGGACTGTCAGAGTTAATTTGAAACAAGAACGTTCTTTGTTGGACAAAACGCGCTGATGCAGGCCTAGTTCAAGTAATTGATTTCCTGTCAACACTCCAGTTCTAACAAAAAATCATAAGAATCACCTTGAGTTACTGGGTTAGTTACTTTTTATTCATGTATCCAGTGGCAATTTAGCATGTAAATCTTGGTGGGGCAAAAAAGAAAGAAAGGTGGATTGCATGCCAGCAAAGACACTACACAACACAACACTAAACAATACATTGCACTATAACGGTGATAAACGGTGCCCACAAACTGTTAGGGCCTACATAAAGATGTCCCAGCAGTCCCAACATCTTACCACTGCTACACCTGGTTATCAGCGGAGCCTTGTCTGGCAGTGAAACAGTTCATTCAGCCTCATTTACTGCCTTAAAAAAAACATAGCTGACATAGCTGACCTGCTTAAACTAATGTGGTTTCTAATAACAATTGAGATGTGCAAACTATGGCATAAGGGGACGACAAGCGGATAAGAGGCAATCCGTAATTTCGATTTAAGACAATTAACAAGCTAGGACGGACTTAAGGTTAGTCAATATAACWATTTGTTAATCAAAATATGTACATCAACAGAATTCAGAACATGGGCCGTTCTTACAGTGTTCTTCCTGTACACCAAGTTAGAACCATAGGATAAATAAAGGGGGCATATAAGCAGACAATGAAAGCTCTTACAATATTCGATGATTACATTTGTCTAAAACAGGGTATAGGCTACAGTAGAACAGACAGAACAGTAGGCAAAATTAAGAGGGGTAATAGACCAAATTATTAGGGTGAGGCACATGGGCTACTAACATCTCACTACACAACATACACTTAGTATTACTTTCTAGCTACACTATACATATCTCCCTGGCATATTACATAATTTATGAAGCAGGATACAATACATTTCTGGACTCATATTGTTGTGCTCGGCTCACTTGAACAGGAAGGAGGCGCGGGGGTCCTCCGAGTTAGCAGTTGTTTTGAGCCCGGCACAAATCATGCTTCATTGACAGCATGGCCAATGTTGAAAATGTATCATTTTAAACTTGGGAAAGAGCCCCATAATCCCATATTTGGGACCACACAGCCACTGTCATCGATTCCAAATCACTCGTTTGAATTTGCGATTTCCAACTTGTTGTGTAATGTTTATGTCCAACGGCCAATGAGCATGTTTTATCAATCATTTCTCTTCATTATTTATCTTCATAAGACAACGATTAAAAAGGATATGCCAGTAGATTGTCGACTTGATTCATGAGGATGACTAGAATTTTCAATGTCTCCTCTTACACTTGGCAGTAACGTATGGTACCCATGAGTGACAAAACACTGAGCCAATCACGAAGCAACGCTCTGTATTTTCTGCTGGCTTGCCCCACCACCACAGAAAGCCCTGAGCTAGGCTGAAACACCTGCATGTTGGAGCTGCCTTACTCTAGAAAACAAAAAAGACACCATGTTTCTATGCGGCTTTATTAACTCAATGATATATATTATTTTTTACATTGTTTGCAAACTGATATGTGACACGTATTAATGCCAAAATAACATACAATACAGGCAAGCGCCCACTGCATGTATCACAAGTACGTATGTGTATGTGCAGAGGAAATGCTAATCCTGTGTTTCTATTTTGACCAGAGAACTCTCTGATATTATCAAAGCCAACATGTGTTTTCACTTTTTACTGGATTGACAGATACTATAGGTTCACTTCAGTTCAGCGGCATAGGACCACTTTCAGCACCATGGACAACGCGTGTCAAGCGCATGCTTAGCACCATGGACATTGACCGCAAATGATCAACTTTCCACGGTCTCTGCACGTAGTGCAAAAATAAACGACCCGACGCTGACTGGAAATATATAAGATACTGCAACTAACATAACCTGTAAGAAGGGTAAATTTTCTCTAGTAGATGACGCTGAGGCCCATCCATGTGTATTCTGGTCGAGAGATGATCCATGGTTTGCTGTTATAGAATATTAAAAACATTTTGCTTCGTTTCAGAAGAGACAAAATAGATTTTATCTGGTGGGAATTGATAGTACTATGGAAATACAATCTCAAACTAAATGGTATCAAGAAGATATTATTTCTGGCAACGGTTGTAAAACCTTGATCTCACGTGTTAAACAGTATCAGTAATTATAGAAAGAGAAGAAGGAGAGCGGTGCAGAAGGAAATTCTTTCTAATGGCTATACATACAGATAATTATGCACAGGTTTAAGTTTTCACTGTGGCTGAATAAGCTATTATTAACCAGGTTTCTATTCAACCATACGTCAGATAAAAAATGCCAGATAAAAAATGCCATGACAGGCCTGATGGAAACAGAACATTTGTCGGTAAACTTTCCAAATGTCGACAAAACAAAATACACTAGACAAGGTGGGATCTTTTTGCGTCGGTAAAATGAATTATGTGAGAAATATCGGTGGAAACGCTTTATTGTGCAAATATTGATTTAATAACCATCAAGTTATTAAATCAAGTAAACTTGGAGTGACGCGATGACATGTTGTGTGGTACTCCCACTACAACTCGTCGGGAAAGCATGCAGTTTATTAGGTTAACATATTAAATAAATTATGATTAACTTTACAGTGTGGTGAAAGTGCAAGGTGATGAGTTTGATGCTCATTTCCAATAAATATCGAGGGTCCTATTCTAGTGACATGATCATCGATGCTTTTCTGCAATTTGATAAATAAAAATAATCTAGCTATTTTGTTCATAATAATCTCGTCATGCAGACTGTATCTGCGAGCTGTTGTCTAGAGCAGGGCTTCACAAACTCGGTCCTTAATTTCAAAAGGTATTCTTATGTGCACTACGTCATCATGCACAGCTTTTTATCCGCAACAAGTCAATTTGATGTGAACACATCTCTGGTGCAAAAGTGTTTTTATGCAGATTTGAGAATATTCTCAAATCCAATTGGATTGAAACCTTGCTAGTGACACACATTTTTCTGAATAGACCCTTGACCCTGATCTTAAGTGTTGCTTCCACTTCATTGGCTCTCCAGCGCCAGAATGACAAATTAGATTCCAGATTCCACAGGATTCCACAGTCTCATCTCTCCGATGGCCATTTTTCACACCATCGGGCTCGTCAAATCAGATCACGATCAATATTCCTATCCTATCCCACCCTCGTTCCACCCTCCCACTCTCACAGGCTTTACCAGCCATTATAACATGGCTGACATACTCCCAGGGTGGGACTTGGGACAGGCTTTGTATTGTAATTGTATTGTAAAAGCCAAATTAAAGGTTTTTTGAAAGTGACATAACAAGATGACTGATGTCCCCATATGTTCTCACTGCATGCCAAACTCAGCAAGAGCAGAAAGACAGTCTCCATTATCATTCCTCTGCCTCCCTTTCTCCCCTGTCTTGTAATGTGTGTGCTCCTTTCTCTCCTCTTTCCTCTACTCCTCTCTCCTCTACTCCTCTCTCCTCTCTCCTCTCCTCCTCTCTTCCTCTCCTCCTCTCTCTCCTCCTCTCTCCTCTGTCCTCTCCTCCTCTCTCCTCTCTCCTCTCTCCTCCTCTCTCCTCTCTTCCTCTCCTCCTCGCTCTCCTCTCTCCTCTGTCCTCTCCTCCTCTCTCCTCTCTCCTCTCCTGCTCTCTCGTCTCCTCTCCTCCTCCTCTCTGCTCTCCTCTTCTCCTCTCCCCTCTCCTTTCCTCCCCTCCTCTCCTTTCCCCTCCTCATATGCATTCATACATAGTAGGCTTCCCCCTCTCCTCTCACCTTTCCTACCTGTGTGCACGTGTCTCCTCTACCCTCCACCCTCCCAGTGTCCCCTGCAGCAAGACAGGCAGAACAGAGTCAAGGGGTGTGTCCGAAATATCACCCTATTCCCTAGTGCACTACTTTGGACCAGAACCCTGAAATTAGTGCACTATTTAGAGAATAGGTTGCCATTAAGGATACAGACAGTGAGTCAGGGTTATGGTCTATGGCACCCTCTCACAGCACTTACAGTAATGACTAAACTGCAGCACATGTGCTCAATGTTTAACACCTCATCATCATTCTCCTCCTCCTTCTCCCTGTTTCCTCTCCTCCCTTTATCATCGTAATTATCACCGTCCTTCTTGTCCCCTTTCTCCTCTTCATTATGATTGTGTGTGCATGCATGCATGTGCGTGTGTGTGTGATTATAAAGTCTCTGTTTACTCCGATTAATTTAGCTAATGGTGCATGACTTAGTAGCAGGAGTCCCCATGGTATAGGTAAGACAAGCCACATATTGAATTTGCGAGAGAGTGGAAAGAGCCGAGGGACTCCCTCTTTCCCAGTCAGAGTATGTTGCCTGTTGTGTGTTAAACATTGAGGAAACATCTGTAATAACAGACTCAGAGTAATTGGTTAGTTTGCCTAAGGGAAAGGGCAGACCCAAGGCAAGGCGCTGATTTTGACAGACAAGGTCCCTGTAAGGGAGAGCAAGGCTTTGGTGGTATATCCTGTATCTCTGCCATTATATCAGGCTTACTTTTAATTCCTTCTAAAATACTAAACACTTTCTTTTCTCTCCAGTCCGGTCCTGCTCTTCCCACCTCTCCTCTCCTTCCTCGTCTACTTCTCTCCTCTCCTCTCTGTGTGTCTTTACTTTTCATCCCTCACCTCCCTCCTCCTTTGTTCCTGTATCACACTGATTCTCCTTCCTCCTATGTCAGAGCCAGCATCCTGAGAAGAGCAGCAGAGAACTACCCAGGGAGCCTAGATTAATTGGATAATTGGTCTCAACGTTCTTTTGTTCTGTATTCTATCTCAATGGATATTCCCTAATTGGATTAGAAGTCGTATTATTTATACTCTTTACTATTAAGCAGCTCTGATCCCCAGTAATAGGCCTTATACTGAGAGAGATACACTATAGTGGCCTAAAGGGGTGAACTGATCTCCTGTCCAAGAGTTAAGTCACTTATGCAGCCTAGATCTCTAAGATCAATAAGAGGTCCATTCTTCAAAATACATATACAGTATATGGGTTATATAATATGGCAGAATGGGCAGTTCTCATTTCAATTTGCCATTAGCTGTAGATACATTTTCGAAAGTGAATATATAAAGGAAATTCCTGATGGGTAAAATGAAATATTTAATGACCAGGATCCATCTAAGTTTACATGACAGGATCAACACCTATGTATTTGTATTTGTAGTTATTATGGATCTCCGTTAGCTGCTGCCAAAGCAGCAGCTACTCTTCCTGGGGTCCAGGAAGAGTTCCATAAGGTGTTTTTTTAATCTGTTTTTTAAATCTAATGTTACTGCTTGCGTCAGTTACTTTATGTGGAACAGAGTTCCATGTAGTCATGGCTCTATGTAGTACTGTGTGCCTCCCATAGTGTCACGTTCTGTCCTTAGTTCTTTTGTTATTTCTTTGTTTTAGTATGGTCAGGGCGTGAGTTGGGTGGGTTATCTATGTTCGTTTTTCTATGTTGGTTTTTGCGTTTGGCCTGGTATGATTCTCAATCAGAGGCAGGRGTCGTTAGTTGTCTCTGATTGAGAATCATACTTAGGTAGCCTTTTTCCACCTGTGTTTCGTGGGTGTTTATTTTCTGTCTTTGTGTAATTCACCAGACAGGACTGTTTCGTTTCGTGTCATTCTCGTTTATCGTTAGTTTTGTTGTTTTGTTCGAGTTTCGTTTTCATTAAAAGGCATAATGAATACTTACCACGCTGCACCTTGGTCCTCCTCTCTTTCGCCCGCACCAAGAACGTTACACATAGTCTGTTCTGGACTTGGGGACTGTGAAGAGACCTCTTGTGGCATGTCTTGTGGGGTATGCATGGGTGTCCGAGCTGTGTGCCAGTAGTTTAGACAGATAGCTCGGTGCATTCAACATGTCAATACCTCTCATAAATAAAAGTAGTGATGAAGTCAATCTCTCCTCCACTTTTAGCCAGGAGAGATTGACATTCATATTATTAATATTAGCTATCTGTGTACATCCAAGGGCCAGCCTTGCTGCCCTGTTCTGAGCCAATTGCAATTTTCCTAAATCCATTTTTGTGGCACCTGACCACACGACTGAACAGTAGTCAAGGTGCGACAAAACTAGGGCCTGTAGGACCTGCCTTGTTGATAGTGTTGTTAAGAAGGCAGAGCATCACTTTATTACAGACAGACTTCTCCCTATCTTAGCTACTACCGCATCAATATGTTTCGACCATAACAGTTTACAATCTAGTGTTACTCCAAGCAGTTTAGTCATCTCAACTTGCTCAATTTCCATATTATTTATTACAAGATTTAGTTGAGGTTTAGGGTTTGGTGAGTGTTTTATTCTAACTACAATGCTTTTAGTTTTAGAAATATTTAGGGATCACTTATTCCTTGCCACCCACTCTGAAACTAACTGCAGCTCTTTGTTGAGTGTTGCAGTCATTTCAGTCGCTGTAGTAGCTGACATGTATAGTGTTGAGTCATCCGCATACATAGAAACTCTGGCTTTACTCAAAGTCAGTGGCATGTCGTTAGTATAAATTGAAAAAAGCAAGGGGCCTAAACAGCTACCCTGTGGAATTTATGATTCTAACTGGATTATATTTTATAGGCTTCCATTAAAGAACACCCTCTGTGTTCTGTTGGACAAGTAACTCTTTATCCACATTATACCAGGGGGTGTAAAGCCATAACATACGTTTTTCCAGCAGCAGACTGATCAATAATGTCAAAAGCTGCACTGAAGTCTAAAAAGACAGCCCCCACAATCATGTTATCATCAATTTCTCTCAGCCAATCATTTGTGTAAGTGCTGTGCTTGTTGAGTGTCCTTCCTTATAAGCATGCTGAAATTCTGTTGTCTATTTGTTTACTGTAAAACAGCATTATATCTGGTCAAACACAATTTTTTCCAGAAGTTTACTATGGGTTGGTAAACAGGCTGATTGGTCGGTTATTTGAGCCAGTAATGGGGGCTTTACTATTCTTGGGTAGCGGAATGACTTTAGCTTCCCTACAGGCCTGAGAGCACACGCTCTCTAATAGGCTTAAATTGAAGATGTGGCAAATAGGAGTGGCAATATCATCTTCTATTATCCTCAGTAATTTTCCACCTACATTGTCAGACCCTGGTGGCTTGTCATTGTTGATAGACAACAATCATTTTTTCACCTCTTCCACACTGATTTTATGGAATTCAAAAGTACATTTCTTGTCTTTCATAATTTGGTCCGATATACTTGGATGTGTAGTGTCAGCGTTTGTTGCTTGCATGTCATCCATAAGTTTGCCTATCTTGCAAATTAAATAGTCATTCAAGTAGTTTGCAATATCAGTGGGCTTTGTGATGAATGAGCCATCTGATTCAATAAATGAAGGAGCCGAGTTGGCTTTTTTTTCACAAAATGTCATTTAAGGTGCCCCAAAGCTTTTTACTATCATTCTTTATATAATTTATCTTTGTTTCATAGTGTAGTTTCTTTATTTTTTTAAATTTGGGAGCCATATTTAGGTAGCCTGTTTTCCTTTGTGTTTTGTGGGTGGTTGTTTCCTGTGTCTGTGTTTGCACCTTACGGGACTATTTCGATTTGGTTTGTTCATTTCACTTTGTTATTTTGTATTTTTGTTGTCTTCAGTTTTATATATTAAAATGGACACTTACCACGCTGCACATTGGTCCGATATCTCTTACTCCTCGTCAGAAGAGGAGGAAAGTCGTTACAGAACCACGCACCAAAAAAGGACCAAGCAGCGTGGTATCGGGCAGCTGCAGAAATCTCTGGACTCATGGACATGAGAGGAGATTCTGGACGGAGAAGGACCTTGGGCACAGGCTGGGGAATATCGCCGTCCCAAGGCAGAGCTGGAGGCAGTGAAAGCCTAGCGGCAGTGGTATGAGGAGGCAGCACGGCAGCGCGGCTGGGACGAGAGGCAGCCCCAAACATTTCTTGAGGGGGGCACACGGGGAGTGTGGCTAAGTCAGGTAGGAGACCTGAGCCAACTCCCCGTGCTTACCGTGGAGAGAGAGTGACCGGGCAGGCACCGTGTTACGCGGTGAAGCGCACGGTGTCCCCAGTGTGCATACGTAGCCCGGTGCGCTACATTGCAGCTCCTCGTATCGGCCGGGCTAGAGTGGGCATCGAGCCAGGTGTAATGAAGCCGGCTCAGCTCATCTGGTCTCCAGTGCGTCTCCTCGGTCCGTGTTATATGGCACCAGCCCTACGCACTGTGTCTCCCGTGGGTCTACACAGCCCAGTGCGTCCTGTGCCTGCGCCCCGCAAGTGCCGGGCTAAAATCAACATCCYGCCAGGCCGGGCTGTTCAGGCCCTTAGTTCGAGACCTCCAGTGCGCCTCCACGGACCGGTCTATCCTGTGCCTCCTCCAAGGACCAGGCCTCCAGTAGATCTCTCCAGCCTGGTGAGTACTGTGCCTGTTCTAAGAACCAAGTCTCCTGTGTGTTCCTCCAGTCCGGATGCTCCAGAGCCTCCCTCCAGTCCGGGCCCTCCAGAGCCTCCCTCCAGTCCGGACCCTCCAGAGCCGCCCGTCTGTCCTTGAGCCGCCAGAGGCCGCCCGTCTGTCCTGCAGCCGCCCGTCTGTCCTGAGCCGCCAGAAGAGCCCGTCTGTCCTGAGCCGCCAGAGCCGCCCGTCTGTCCTGACGCCGCCTGAGCCGCCCGTCTGTCCTGAGCCGCCTGAGCCGCCCATCTGTCCTGAGCCGCCCGATCCGCCCGTCTGTCCTGAGCCGCCAGAGTCTCCCTCCAGTCCAGAGGCGCCCGTCAGTCCAGAGGCGCCCTCTACTAGGGTCTCCAATCCGGGTCGGTGGCGAGGGTCGCCGCTCCTAAGTGTCACAGAAGTGGGCCGAGACTATGGTGGAGTGGGGTCCTCGTCCCGCTCCAGAGCCGCCACCGCGGTAAATGCCCACCCAGACCCTCCCCTATAGGTGCAGGTTTTGCGGCCGGAGTCCGCATCTTTGTCTGGGTGGGCATTTACCGCGGTGGCGGCTCTGGAGCGGGACCGAAGGACCCACGTTCTGACCTTAGTTCCTTTTTTATTTCTTTATTTTAGTTTGGTCAGAGCGTGAGTTGGGGTGGGCATTCTATGTTGTTTTTCTATGTTTTGTTCTGTTGTTCTATTTCTACGTGTTTGGCCTAGTATGGTTCTCAATCAGAGGCAGGTGTCAGTTGTTGTCTCTGATTGGGAGCCATATTTAGGTGGCCTGTTTTCCTTTGTGTTTTGTGGGTGGTTGTTTCCTGTGTTTGTGTTTGCACCATACGGGACTGTTTCGATTTTCGTTTGTTCATTTCACTTTGTTATTTTGTATTTTTGTAGTGTTCAGTTTTATATATTAAAATGGACACTTACCACGCTGCACATTGGTCCGATATCTCTTACTCCTCGTCAGAAGAAGAGGAAAGTCGTTACAATACCTTTTGCCTCATCCCTCTCAACCATACCATTTTTCAATTCCTCATCAATCCAAGGGGATTTAACCGTTTTTACAGTAATTTTCTTAATGGAATAACTGGAATAAGTAGTTTCATAAATGCGTCAAGTGCAGCTCCTCATTACACACCACAGACCAGCAAATATTATTTAAATCATCAACACATGAATCACTACAAAACTTATTTTATGATCTCTTATACACTATATTAGGCCCTGTCACGATCGTGTACTGGAGAGAATGAGGACCAAGGCGCAGCTGGATATTGAATACATCTTCTCTTTTTATTTAAAAGACGAAGATGAACACGACACGACAGAACAACATTTAACAAACTATACAAAACAACAAACGACCGTGAAGCTAAATAACGTTGTGCACTTACACACACAGGCTACAAACGTTCTACATAGACAATTACCCACAAAAAGCTAAAGTCTATGTTACCTTAAATATGGCTCCCAATCAGAGACAACCATAACCAGCTGTCTCTAATTGAGACCCAATTCAGGCAACCATAGACTTTCCTAGAATACCTACACTCAACTAGACACAGCCAGACTACTTACTAAACATAAACCCAACTACTCTAAACAAATCCCCCTAGACACTACAAACCACCCAAGACAATACAAAACACAAACCTAACCCCATGTCACACCCTGACCTAACTAAAATCTAATGAAAACAAAAAAGATAACTAAGGCCAGGCGGTGTGATCAAGGCCCCAGCCCTTTAGTTCTTTGGTTTTCCTAGATATGGCTATTATATTGTGATCACTACATCCTATGGATTTGGATACTGCTTTAAAACAAATATCTGCAGCGTTAGTAAAAATGTGATCAATACATGTTGATGATTTAATTCCTGTGCTGTTTGTAAACTACCCTGGTAGGTTGACTGACAACCTGATCCAGGTTGCAGGCACTGGTTACAGTTTGATGTTTTTTCCTGAGTGGGCAGCTTGATGATAGCCAGTCAATATTTAAATCACCCAGAAAATATACTTCTGTGTTGATATCGCATACATTATCAAGCATTTCACACATATTATCCAGATACTGACTGTTAGCACTTGGTGGTCTATAGCAGCTTCCCACAAGAATGGGCTTTAGGTGATGTAGATGAACCTGTAGCCATATTACTTCAACAGTATTTAACGTTAGTCTCTAAGCTTTACAGGAATGTGGTTCTGAATATAGACCGCAATACCGCCTCCGTTGGCATTTCTGTCTTTTCGGTAGATGTTATAACCATGTGACATGGGATAGGAGAAGTGAAGAGAAGAGAAAAGAGAAGAGAAGAGGAGAAAGTAAAGGTGCAAGCAAATGGTGTTTCCAATGAGACTGGCAAATGTTTCTGTCTTTCTGTGTCTCCCTTCTGGAGCCCATGATCCAATCGAACACTGTCTTCCAGTAGCAGTGCCAGGGTAAAATCAGCAGGGAAGCCATCCAGAAGAAAAAGCCATATTACACATTTGTTTCATTACAAAACCGGAGAGCAACATCTGTTCCGGTGAAGTCCACAAAACATATTGCATGTAACAAACAGTTACATGACCTACAGTATGGTCGAGCAAGTACATTTTTCCTGCATTTTTGGACTACTAAACAAATATTGATGTAGCACCACAGAGAGTTACCACAAGTCACAAAGAAAACAGGAGCTGCCTTCACTATTCTAGCATAATTTCAACTTCAACATTTCAACATCATCAAATCACCTCTGCTTAGTCTAATACAGTGACAACTAAAAGATACCAAAAACAAGTTAGTCCAATCAACATAAGCTGCATATGATGTGGCTGTCCATGGTACTTTTTCTGTGCGTGTGTGTGTGTGTGCCTGCATGCAAGTAGAAAAAACTTTTAGTTTTGTTGTCCTAGGCTACTTGGCTAAAATACTTGCTCGCTAACCTAACTTCCGCCAGGCCAGCTAGTTAACATTAGCATACTACATCTTGCTACATGTTGAACTTCCATTCCCTCAGGCCAGGGGCACAACAATGTYTGAATGTGTGGTTGGATCAGAATTGTCATTATAATCATTCTCAGTACAGAGAATTAGGTAAAACCACAAGTCCAAATCCCTATCTCTATCCTTGGCTAATTTAGGATAGGGACAATTTTAACTAGCTAGCCACCGGAGGACAACAACACAACCAGATGCAACAATTCAAGTTGCATTCTGTCAATAATGACATTTGGCTTGTGATGTGATTTGTCTGAAGCCAAATCCAAACTGGCTTCCCTTAAAACATTTTTGGGGTGTGCCAGGACCGTTCACAGCTGAGCTCGCTCAGTTTGGCTCAATGCTGATTGGCTATTATTTTTTTTTWAATTATCAAGCGAGGCCAAATGCTCGCTGGCTTCCTTTGCATTCTTGCATTCGATGGTATGCTGCAACAATGTCATWCTTTTTCTGACCAGACAGCATTAGAAAGATAAGCTATTCATTCACTTGTATGCTTTCTCCAGTGAGATACATTCAGCCTCTTGTGAGTTGAAGGACATTTATGAATCACAGAGAGAAGAAAGATACATGCTTTTGTATGGGTTTTTTGTAAATGTTTTGGTGAAGCCTGGCTTCCATTGACATCCATAAATACACGCCACTGCTGGCTTTTGCGGTCGACGTTGATTTTGGTAGAACGTTTATTTAAGTGAGCCCCCCAAAAATAGTATTTGGATATAGAACGATTCATGCTGTCAGATATATTAATTATTGGAAAAATGAAAACGGTTAGATGGTCTTATGCCGATACTAATTGCCTCATATGCTATGCATTCCAGATATATAACCCAAGACCACACATAATGTCCTAATGTAGCCTCGGCTACAGTTGAAAACGTTTAAAAGAGAACGATTGCTGTTCCGCACAAGCTCGGACTACTCTGACGCGCGCAAGGACGGTTGGAGCTCGAACTGATTTGAGTGCAGCTCTCCGCATCCTTTCTTTCTTGCGCATTCGGGAACGGCTGTGGTAAATGATGCGAGCCGCCCCCAACTCGCCTCCCACGTGTGTTGAAAGCTGTGCGGCAGCGACAGCGGCAGAAGCCAAGTCGGGGTCAGTGTGTAGGCTATTTGATTTAGTGTTTCATGGAGCCTGTATAATCGAACTTTATTTTCCTTTTTAATTTACGGTCGATATCGGTGTCTGTTATTCGACAAGCTGTGTTCTTGTACTCGTGCTGATAACTATATGTGTCAAAGACTTTGGAAAGATACAGTAGCCTACTTTAAAAGTGTGTCGCCCATCGCAGAGTATGGGCTAATTGCTGCTAGTAGGGACTCGTGCGTTAAGCACCGGGAAGTCTTTGTGGCTCTCCATAGACACTGCCTACTGAAGGCGTATTGAAAAGAAAGACCACAGGGGGTTACTATGAATCATGTCTCGGGAACATGTGTGTCCATGGGATTTGGTCAAACGATACTCAAGAAAAAAAAGTAAAGCTGGCTTGTTGTCAGAGGGCCATAGACTCAAATATAAAATATGTACCCGTTCAACTGCCATCAACTAAACTGTCAACGAATGTTTGATAACAGAATATCACTTCAAGTTTGAGTGTTGATGCTTCGTCGTTGAAGATAATTTTTCAACCGTGGTGTCCTCTCCAGGCTCTCCCCTCCTCCGCATAGCCCACGGTGACGGTGGTGGTAGCTATGCTGCATGGGACACAACAGTCTTCGGGACAGCTTAGTATAGCATGATCTCAGCAGTGATCCACAGATCCGATGCAATGTGCTGCCAGTGTCTGTTCTCGACTATAGCTCTCCCATTAGGACCGCAGCTCCGCGTTATACCCGCATCAGATAACCTGTCATGGGAAGATAGATTGAGGAGTTGAATAGGCGAAGAGAAAGAGGAAACAAAATGACCGAGATGCGCCCGCAGGAAATCGCAATGACTTCTTTCTATGTGTAGTAACTCGACCGTGTCAAATGGTAGTGACAGAAAGTGATATAATAGCCCACCGGGGATGAGCGGTTTGGTGCAGCAACCCAGCGGAGGATACTGACTGCATATCCGGTCCTATAGGTTGCACAGTGGTCAAGGGGAAGAGGAATAGCCGAACATATGATTAGATTCACTTTGTTGCATTACCACTAAAGATAATTCGATTGTTTTGGGATTAGGGGTTGATGGGTAGCCTATTGCACTGATGTGGTATGCTGGGGATACCGCCAAAAAAGTAATCGGTCCCAAACGAAGGAATAACGAAAGGTTCTATCTGTTTGGCTGTTTGGCGTATCCACAATTGGGGTTGGTTATTCTCGGTTGTCCTGCTTAGCCTATATAATTGATGAAAAGGGAGACTGGCTTCTGTAAATGTCCTATAACGTTTTTGAAATACGCTCTGAGCCCTTGCAATATCCTTTGAGATGTTCTAAGAAGTCTAAAGTGGGGCCATAAAGTTATTGGATGCTCTGTCCAACGCGGGGCGGGTCGCTGTCCGTCGCGCTAGTGGTGCTGAAGTCTGGATAATGCCTGGCCAGCGACAGCAAGGCTGCCGCTCCCTCCACATAAACGAAGACAACGGCCGCTTCTTGCTGCTCGCGGTCTTGATTATTCTGTATCTGCTGTGCGGTGCCGCAGTGTTTTCCGTTATAGAGCGGCCTTCGGAGGTGCAGGCGCATGACAGATGGAACAGGACACTTTTCAACTTCAGCGAGACGTTCAACATCAGCTTGGAGGATCTGAACTCTTTTCTACGGGAGTACGAGACAGCTATTGCCGCGGGGATCCGAGCTGACGCTCTCAGGCCGCGATGGGATTTTACAGGGGCTTTTTACTTTGTTGGGACTGTGGTGTCAACTATTGGTGAGTATAAAAATCGAGCTTATCAGTGATTTAATGCATTAATTTAATTCAGACAGTGGTGACAAATATGAGTAAGAAACAAACGCATGTAGAGATAAGCGTCAGTCTAAATTCATTAATAAAGATCTATTCTGCTTTGCTCACAAGACAGCGTGTACAATATCACGCTCATCTTCTGGGAATTTGCTGCACTTACTATGCCAACATATCCTTCCATTATTTAGACATGACATGTTTTGATGTAGATTTCGATTACGGCTTAATGTAATGCAACGGCTTATCTTTGAGATCAGCTATGCATGGACAGTATCCACAGAAATGATCCAAATCTTATGTTTTATTTACAGTTTAGCTGCATTGCTTTTTTTTGTTTAAGTGTGTGTGATATCACTGACCTTGTAGGACCCATCTTCATATGTCCATAACCAATGTATGTATTAGCAACAGTGAGACGCGTGAGAGTGCTTCTGCATTGCATATATTGGTAAACATATGGAGAGATGATGTCTCATAATATGGCAAGGTCAGCAGTCCTGAGCAGTCAGCGATTAATCATTGGTTGTTTTCCTCACTGAGGAACAGGGTGACATTACATTGGCATATAATTCTCATCATCCAGTTTTTCAGATGACAGATTTTACTCTCCTGTTATCTTGTCCAAAGACAGCAAATCAATATGTGTGGCATTTAGTAGAGGCAGAAGGCCTGCCTGTCCTCGTGATGACATATCATAGACCTGTGGCTGTGTTCATGAAGAGTCTCTTATTCATTATGATTTACTGTAAAATGCTAAACTAATCCAAGATCAGCACTCCTACCTACTCTGACATGCCTTCATTAATACGGGCTCTATATAAATTGCATGTATCATCGCTTATACTACAGTGTGTAAAATGCCCAGATCAACAGCCTCGGACTCCTATTTTTCCACAGGCTTTCCTTAGGATATTGTCATACTAGAGCCACTCTATTATTCATATCATCACTTACTGGACCTACTGTAAGTGTATGTATCAACACTGATCCTGCACCATGTAAAAGCCCCACATCAGTCTCCTATTCTCTTTTGTCACTTGCTTTCACCCAGTAAATGTACCATATATGCATCAAAATCTAATCTAATTTATTGTTCACATACACATATTTTGCAGATGTTATCGCAGGTGCAGCGAAATGTTTATATTTCTAGCTCCAACAGTGCAGTAATACCGAACATTACAAAACAATACACACAAATCCCCAAAATTAAAATAAAGAAATTAAGAAATATCAGAACAAGCAATGCCAGAGTATATGTATATGATGGTGTGTATAGACATTATGGACAGTATATGAATAGAAGAGGTGTGTATAGCAGTAGTTATATAGGATGGTGTATATAGACATTATGGACAGTATATGAATAGAAGAGGTGTGTAGAGCAGTAGTTACAGTATATAGGATGGTGTGTATAGACATTATGGACAGTATATGAATAGAAGAGGTGTGTATAGCAGTAGTAATATAGGATGGTGTATATAGACATTATGGACAGTATATGAATAGAAGAGGTGTGTACAGCAGTAGTTATGTAGGATGGTGTGTATAGACATTATGGACAGTATATGAATAGAAGAGGTGTGTACAGCAGTAGTTATGTAGGATGAGCCATGACTAGAATACATTATATTCATATGCAGTCTATAAGGTGCAGGGTAGAGTACCGGGTGGTAGCCGGCTAGTAACATGGACTAAGTTCAGGGCAGGGTACTGGGTGAAGGCCAGCTTGTGGTGACTATTTAACAGTCTGACGGCCTGGAGATAGATGTTTTTCAGTCTCTCGGTCCCAGCTTTGATGCACCTGTACTGTATCCACCATCATGTAGCCTGTCATCACTAGTCTTCCAGCAGTTACAATACCCAGATCAGCATCCACCTCAGCCTCAGAACGCTATTTCACCAATGGCTTTCTATAGGATATTATTGTCATGGATACTCAATGATACTCCTCCATATACAGTTAAATGACTGCATCATCAGAGTCCTACTTTCCATTGGCTTGTAGCCAGAACATTGTCATAAGCCTACTAGAACCGTCTGATGCGTCATGACGGATCCACCAGTGTGTAAATTAACCAAATCATCAGCCTCAGACTCAGCCATTTTTCATGCCAGACTAAACCTTCTGTACAGGCTGGTAACCTACACACACACACGCACGCACGCACGCACGCACGCACGCACACACACACACACACACACACACACACACCTCCTCCATGTTAAATGACTGCGTCATCATCTTCCTTCAGCCTCACAATTCTATTTTTCCACTGGCTTTCACCCAGAACACCAGATTAGCCATTTTTCCAGTCAGGTGTTACATCTTAGCTGTGGAGGAGTCTTTGGCACCTTAGGTGACATCCTATTTCTATGCCATTTGGCTTGGCTCAGCTAGCCCTGCTCTCCATTCAGCTAGCTCTCTGCTCTCCATTCTCTATCCTGAGAGGCACTGCACGTAACTCTGTATAGGACAGGACCCATGGGTGCGTTTTGGGAACATTTTGAGCAATAGGAAAACAGAATGTCAATGAGAATCCCCCCTGCTCCCCCTCATTTTAACATTTGCTCCTACGATATGTCACTAAAGAGCAAGTGTGCCTGCCAGTGCAGCCTGAGGGTTAGTGACTGGCTGTGTGGCATAGTTGATGGTGACTGAGGTCCGATGTTGTGTGTGGGGGGTGTGCTGGGTGTGAGCCTGTGGTGTGTGTTGTGTGTGTGGTGTGTTGTGTGGTGTGTGTGTTTGTGTGTGTGTGTGTGTGTGTGTGTTGTGTGTGTGGTGTGTGTGTGTGTGTGTGTGTGTGTGTGTGTGTGTGTGTGTGTGTGTACCCTGAAGCCTAGCAAAGAGCTGTGTGCCAACCTGATGCCCAGTGTGGCAAAATGTGGCTTAATGATATCCTTCTCTATGCTTAACGTTTTTTTTTGTTTTCATACAAACAGTACACAACCTGTCTATTCCCCAATTCGTACCATCCTCGTTCAGCTCCCTGCAGAGTCTTGGGTCATTATGAGTGTTTGAGAGTGTGTCTGTGTGTGTGTGTGTGTGTGTGTGTGTTGTGTGTGTGTGTGTGTGTGTGTGTGTGTGTGTGTGTGTGTGTGTGTGTGTGTGTTTAAATACTTATTTTCTGTGAATTTATAGTATTTTAAATAATGTGGCCCAAATCAACTACTACTATTGGCCAATATTTAAAGTATTTTTAAATAATTCCTAATACATCGCCCACTGCACCTCCCTCTTCTCTCTCCTCTCTCCTCTCTTCTCTCTCTCTCTCTCTCTCCGTCTCCATCACACTGGTAACCCTGCTGACACACACACACACACACACACCACACACACACACAACACACACACACACACCACACACACACACACACCACACCCACACACACACACACACACACACACACACACAACACAACACACACACACACACACACACAACACACACACACACAGCATATACACACACACATACACACTGCTGCTTGAGACACTCATGTAGAAGGGCTCTCTGAGCTTCTACTCTATATAAACAGTGAGACAGATACACAGTGAGACAGATACACAGTGAGACAGATTCACAGTGAGGCAGGTACACAGCGAGACAGATTCACAGTGAGACAAGTACACAGCGAGACAGATTCACAGTGAGACAGGTACACAGCGAGACAGATTCACAGTGAGACAGGTACACAGTGAAACAGATTCACAGAGAGACAGGTACACAGCGAGACAGATTCACAGTGAGACAGGTACACAGTGAGACAGATAAAGAGACTGACATTTCCCTGGAATGTCTTTATAGTAACACTCAGCCAAGAAGGAAAACTAATTTCCCACCTGTTTAGCCTACCCCTTTAAAAACACTCTCCAGTACTCTTTGTGTCTCAAGAACTTTCTTGCCAGGTCTCCCTTGGAAAATAGATTTTCAATCTCAACAGATCTTTCCTGGTTGAATAAAAGGTAAGTAAAGGTACAAATATGATGACCTTATAGCCTAAAACACAGATGTAGTTGGTTTGTACATAGACCGCAAGAATAGTCTGTAGCAGTATTGGGGTCAGTTCCATTTCACTTTCAATTCACTTCAGTCAATTCAGTTTATTTCCTGAATTTGAAATGGAATCAGGAGGAATCTTCTGGAAAGTCAATGCACATGGAGTCAGTGTACTCAAATATTTCTCCCAGAAGTTCTGCTATCAGGCCTGTTGACAAACCAGAGGAAACTATGGTTTACACACACAAGCACGAATGCACGCACGCACACACACAGTGTCTGGTCAGCCCATTACCAAGAAGACTTGAATACAAACAGACTGACTTAGCCTCTAATAAAGTTTTTTACAGTTGCTGACAAGCGTTTACCTATACTTAAGATACTGTCACGACTTCCGCCAAAGTCGGTTCCTCTCCTTGTTCGGGCGGCGTTTGGCGGTCGACGTCACCGGTCTTCTAGCCATCGCCGATCCACCTTTCATTTTCCATTTGTTTTGTCTTGTTTTCCCGCACACCTGGTTTACATTCCCTCATTACATGATGTGCATATAACCCTCTGTTCCATGTCTGTGTGTGGAATTGTTTGTTGTAAAGTGTATGTGCACTTCAGACTGGTTTGCGATGGGTTATTCCAACCCGTATTTTGTTGTTCTGGGTGCAGTTTGTTTTGTCGCATTAAACTGCTCCGTTTGTTACCCATTTCTGCTCTCCTGCACCTGACTTCCCTGCAGCCAGTTACGCACCTCTTACAGATACTTTTACTAAACTCTTAACACAGCAACACACCTACATCACTGTAACGGCAGATTTCCTCCTCTTCGTCTGAAGAGGAGGTGTAGCAGGGATCGGACCAAATCGCAGCGTGGTTAGTGTTTATCATGTTTAATAATGACAAAAAACGTGAACACTACAAACTACAAAAACAACAAATGTGAAAAAACCGAAACAGTCCTATCTGGTGCATAGACACAAAGACAGAAGACAACCACCCACAAAACCCAACACAAAACAGGCTACCTAAATATGGCTCCCAATCAGAGACAAACGACTAACACCTGCCTCTGATTGGGAACCATATCAGGCCAAACACAGAAACAGGAAAACTAGACACACAACATAGAATGCCCACTCAGCTCACGTCCTGACCAACACTAAAACAACGAAAACACAAAAGAACTATGGTCAGAACGTGACAATCACACAATTAGCCAAATAGTACATTTTCTGTTCAAAACCACATTTAGTTCATTATATACCAACTCTACATTTCAAAATGCAAAAAAACTTTCTCTACATACGCCGCTACTTCTATCAAAACACGCAACAAACCGACTCAATATCTAATCCTTCTGTCAAAACACCTAGCACATGTTTACTATCCAGGGGAACATATAGTCAATCATAAGCACAATGATTCCAAAAATAACTAACAGTTGATGGCATCACAAAAACTGCATACTTTCATGTTCCAGTTATACCTGCAAACGATTAGACACATATGAAATCATCGTTTTTATAATCTGTTCCTTTTACTGTAAACCATCCACAATTTTGGGTACTCTCGTCTCTGCGTCCAAATATCCTTCCCTGGTGCACTAACTCTTTCCTGGTACAACTACCCTCTGCCTGGCAGCTAGTCCTCTGCCTGGTCCAACTTTGACTCCTCTGCCTGTCAAGCTACTCCTATCTGCCTCTGGTCTCATACTGCTCCATCTATCTGGTCCAACTACTCCTCTCCCTGGTCCAGATACTCTCTCTCAGCCCCTGGTCCAACTACTCCTCTGACCCCTTGTCCAGCTACTACCTCGCTCTTTGTCCAACCTATCCTTCTTTCTGGTGTCCAACAAACGCCTCTGGCCTGCGTCCAGAGTGCATTCCTCTGCCTGGGTCCAGCTACTCCCTCTGCCTGTCCAGCTACTCCTCTCCCTGGTTCCAACTACTCCTCTCCCTGGTCTAGTATCCTCTCCCGGCCAATACCC
Source organism: Salvelinus sp. IW2-2015 (assembly GCF_002910315.2). Taxonomy (NCBI): domain Eukaryota; kingdom Metazoa; phylum Chordata; class Actinopteri; order Salmoniformes; family Salmonidae; genus Salvelinus; species Salvelinus sp. IW2-2015. The sequence goes on from NC_036848.1 coordinate 47,657,455, forward strand.
TCGCCTGTCCAGCTAGTCCTCTGCCTGGTCCAAAACTACTCCTTGCCCCTGGTCAACAGCTACCGCCTTCTGCCTGGTCCAACTACTGCCTTTTCTGGTCCAACTACTCCTTCTCCCTGTCCAGCTACTTCTCCTCCCTGTGTCCAACTACTCCTCTGCCCTTCCAGCTACTTCCTCTGCCTTGTCCAACTACTCCTCTTTGTCCAACAACTCCTTCTGCCTGGTCCAGGTATTCCTCTCCCTGTCCGCTACTTCTCTCCCTGGTCCAACTACTCCTCCCTTGTCCACTACTCCCTTCCTCCTGTCCAAGCTACTCCTCTCCTGGTCCAGACTACTCGTCTACTTTTGCCTGTCCAACTACTCCTCTCCCTGTCCCCAGCTACTCTTCTCCTCGGTCAGCTATCCTCTGCCTGGTCCACACTACTGGCTAGCTATTCCTCTGCCGGTCCAACTACTCCTTTTGCTGGTGCAGTTACTCATCTCCCTGGTCCAGTCTACTCCTCGCCTGTCCAACTACTCCTTCCTGTCTGGTCCAACTACTCCTGCTTTGCTGGTCCAGCTATTCCTCTCCCCGTGTCAGCTACTCCTGCGAGCTACTCCTCTCCTGGATCCAGCTACCTCTGCCTGGTCCACACTCCCTCTCCCTGTTCCAGCTACTCCTCTCCCTGTCCAGCTACTCCTCTCCCTGGGTCCCAGCTCTTACTCCACTGCCTACTCCAACCGTGTACTCTTCTTGCCTGGTCCAGCTACTCCTCTCTCTGGTCTAGCTGCTCGGCTCTGCCCTGGTCCAGCTACTCCTCTCCCTGGTCAAACTATCTTCCTCTCCCTGGTCCAGCTACTCCTCTTTCTGGTCCAGGCTATTCCTCTCCCTGGTCCAGCTACTCCTCGTCTGGTCCAGCTACTCCTCTGTCTGGTCTAGCTACTCCTCTGCCTGGTCCAGCTACTCCTCTGCCTGGTCCAGCTACTCCTCTATCTGGCCTGAGCTACTCCTCTCCCTGGTCCAACTACTCCCTCTTTCTGGTTCCAGCTATTCCTCTCCCTGGTTCCAGCTACTCCTCTGTCTGCTCCAGCTCTGTTCTGGTCTAGCTACTCCTCTGCCTGGTCCAGCTACTCCTCTGCCTGGTCCAGCTATCCTCTTTCTGGTCCAGCTACTCCTCTGCCTTCGTCCAGCTACTCTTTCTCCCTGGTCAACTACTCCTCTGCCTGCCCAGCACTCCTCTGCCGGTCCAACTACTCCTCTCCCTGGTCCAGCTTGACTCCTCTCCCTGGTCAAACTACCTCTTCTCCCTGGTTCTAGCTATTCCTCTGCCTGGTCCAGCTACTGCCTCTCCCTGGTCCAGCTACTCCTCTCCCTGGTCCAGCTACTCCTCTCCCTGGTTCCAGCTACCTCTCGCCTGGTCCAAACTACTCTTCTGCCTGGTCCAGCTACTCTCTTCTCTGGTTTAGCTACTCCTCTCCCTGGTCCAACTACTCCTCTCTCCCTGGTCCAAACTACCTCCTGCCTGGTCCAGCTACTCCTCTCCCTGGTCCAACTACTCCTCTCCCTGGTCCAGCTACTCCTTCCCTGGCCGAGCTACTCCTCTCCCTGGCAGCTATTCCTCTCCCTTGTCCAACTACTCCTCTCCGCTCCAGCTACTTCTCCCTGGTCCAACTACTCCTCTCCCTCGTTCCAACTACTCCTCTGTCTGGTCCAGCTACTCCTCGTCTGGTCCAGCACTCTTCGCCTGGTCCAACTACTCTTCTGCCTGGTCCAACTACTCTTCTGCCTGGTCCAGCTACTCCTCTCTCTGGTTTAGCTACTCCTCTCCCTGGTCCAGCTACTCCTCTCCCTGGTCCAAAACTCCCTCTGCCTGGTCCAGCTACTCCTCTCCCTGGTCCAACTACCCTCTCCCTGGTCCAGCTACTCCTCTCCCTTTGGCCGAGCTACTCCTCTCCCTGCGTCCAGCTACTCCTCTGTCTGCGCAGCTACTCCTCTGTCTGGTCCGCTACTTGTTGTCTAGCTACTCCTCTGCCTGGTCTAGCTGCTCCTCTGCCTGGTCCAGCTACTCCTCTCCCTGGTCCAACTACTCCTCTCCCTGGTCCAGCTACTCCTCTGTCTGGGCTAGCATACTCCTCTGCCTGGTCCAGCTACTCTTCTGCTGGTCCAGCTACTCCTCTTTCCACTATCGTCCAACTTATGGGTCCAGCTACTCCTTGCCTGCCAGCTACTCCTCTCCCTGGTCCAACTACTCCTCTCCCTGGGTCCAACTACTCCTCTGCCTACCCGAGCTACTGCCTCGTCCCTGTCCAACTACTCCTCTGCCTGTGCCGAGCTACTCCTCTCCCTGGTGCCAACTCCTCCTCTTTCTGGTCCAGCTACTCCTCTCCCTGGTCCACTACTCCTCTCCCTGGTCCAACTACTCCTCTCCCGTCCAGACATAATTTTTTCTCTCTCTCTCCTCCTCTTGTTGTTCTGTATCCACATGATAAAATCAATCCCCAAAGAAGTCCCCTTTTTACTGGTATGTCCATGTAATTGAAATAACTTCAACACCGCTGCAGTCGTTCCGATTGAAATTGGTAATCAGCTGTGGTCTGGTCTATTTTACACAATTTACGAGTAAATCAGCTATTTCTCAACGTTTCAATATACTGTTCCTCAAAAATGCTTATCAGCTGTTTCAATAACAGCTTTTGAGTGCTGTGTGTTGTTGCAGAAGTTGTTGCAGAGAAGGCTTATATATATATTAAGGTTTTGAATATTAGGTCTTAATTCTGGCGTGCTGTGTGCAAGCATTTGTAATAAGACAAGAAGAATCCATAATTTTGGTATTGGTAAGCTTGTATGTAAAGAACATTAAAGCATTTAGAAACATGTTAATTGACTGCATCAATTCTGTGAAAAAACAACATGAATGTGTTTAATAGACGGATGTTGTGCTAACTGTGTGTTAGTTTTGGAAAATGGACTTATAATGGACAAAAGGATTGTTAGAGATTGAAAACAGTGTAATAGACTGTCGATATTTATAGCTAATAGAGCCACGTTGATTGATTCGTTAACTTGTGTGGTGTGTGTGTGATTGGTGTGTGTGTGTGTGTGTGTGTGTGTGTGTGTGTGGTGTGTGTGTGTGTGTGTGTGTTGTGGTGTGTTGTGTGTGTGTGGTAACCGAGTACAGATTATGGGTGTGGTGGGTTGCTGTGTGTGTGTGGTGTGGTGTGTTATGTCAAGGTGGTGTGGTGCCCAATTGGACGAGCCCACGGGTTGAATAGATTTAAACTTACGGATAATTGGAGAACAAATTTTGAGGCCACCAGTACATCAATAGTTTGTCATCTTGTTGTTTAAGCGGCCTTTAAGTTGCAAGTGGTCGAAGGTACGGGCTGTGAGTGTGTGCGACGCCAATGATAACCTTAGCGTGATGGAGGAGTGTGTGCGTTTCCCGCAAATGATAGTTGTTAGCCATTAATGATTATCGTCCGTGCAAATTAAGTATTTCGCAATGCTGTACTGTGGCCAATGTCGGGTGCCTGTGGTGGCTTAGGTGCTTGTGGCGGGCTGTGGCTGCTGTGTGACTCTGTGCTCGTGGTGCTTGATGCGGTGTGCCGTGGTTGCGAACTCTTGGGTGCTCGTCGAATGACGTGCTGTTGAGTAGGCTTGTAGGCACGTCAAGGTTGCCAATAGAAGCACCACGGTTGATAGTAACTGACGGGATAAGTGTAGGACAATATTTTGAGCCAACTTAGTTACGCATCAAGTTAGTTGGTCATCTTGTTGTAAGGGCCTTTAAGTGCAATGGGGCTGGGTATAGCTGATGTAGTGTGTATGCATGTAATTTAAATGTGCGTCTTTGTATATATTGTTTGTTTATAGTATTGCATGGATTAAACACTTATGGGTTGAGAGAGTGTTGTGTTATAGTATCCGAACTTCATTTATGTTCGATATGCCATTAAGTTAGTACGCATGTTGCAATACTTAATACACAATTTGCCTGTGGGTGCCAATGTGGTAGAGACTAATCCACGGAACTGTGCTGGGGCTTTGTGGTGCTTGTATGGTTGCTGTGAGTTGTGGTTGGCTTTTGAGGTGCTGTGCGTGTTGTGCGGTTATGGGTGCTAGCTGTTATGTAGGTTGCCTTGTTCGTGGTCCTTGGTTTGCTGATGGTGCTGCGGGCTTTGGCCTGACACTTATGTCCACTGGTTGCTGTGAGGCTGTTCGTGGTTTTTTGCTTGGTCCTGCTTGTTTAGTCGCTTTCATCCTGTGGGTGGCGTGGTGCTTGTGGTGCCTGTGTGGTGGGCTTTGGTGCTTTTGATTAGTGCTGTGGTGGCTGTTGTCTGTGGTGCTGTGGGGCTTGTCGCTGTGTGCTCTGATGCTTCCCTGTGGTTACTTGTGCTGTGTCAGGTAAGTTGTGGTAGCCATGTTAGACTGAGGTAGCTGTTTGTGGCCTGGTGCTGTAAGTGGTTGTCTGTGGCTTTGTGGTGCCGGTATTATGTCATGCATTGTGGGTTTGGGCTTTTTTTGGTGCTGTAGGTTGCTGTAGTGCGTAGAGGTGCTGTGTCAATGGTAGCTTTTGATAGTTGCTTGTGTTTGGTCTTTCTGCTAGTGTCCTTGGTGGTGCGTGTATTCGGTGCGGTGTGCTGCGTATGCTTAGGTTATGCGTCATCTTGTGGATGACGTGTAGGACTGGTGACGTAATTGGTGCCTGGGAAGCTGTGGTGGCTTTGGTGACTGTTGTTTTTCATGTGCTGGTCGCTTTGTAGGTGGTTGTCTGAGGTCAGCTGTATGCTTGCTGTCTGTGTGTGACTTTGGCTGCTTTGGGCCGTTGTTGATCAGGCTGCTGGTCTGCCTGTGGTTACAGCCCTGTTAGTGGGTGTGGGTGGCGCTTGGTGCGTGTTTTAGTTGCCATTGGTTGGCTTGCTGCTGGTGGTGGCTGGTGCCTACTCGCGTTTTGTGGTTTGTCTGTTTCAGTACTGATGTAAGGTGCTCAGGTGGTGAGCGGCTTTGGGTTGTGATGGCAGTGTCAGTCGTATGGCTGTGTGCTTGGTCGCTGTGGGTGCTCTGTGTGCGGTGTGCTCGTGTGCGTGGTTTTCTCGGTGCTGTGGATCGCTGTGGTGGTCTTGGTTGCTTGGCTGTAGTGCTTGTGCGTGAGCACTTGCGTGCTGTAGTGCTGTTGGGCTGTACTGTGGCTTTGCGCTCTTGGCTGTGGTGCTAGTTTGCTGTGGTTGGCTTAGGTGCTGTAGTGCTTGGGTTGGGCTGGTGGCTTGGGCTGTGTCCTGTGGTGCTGGTGTGCTGTGAGTCTGTAGGTGCTGTGGTGGCTTGTGGCGTTGAGTGCTGTGGTGCCTGTGTAGCTTGCGTGCTGTAGTGCGTAGTGGCTTGCGGCTATCAGTTGGGGTTGTATTGTGTCTGCTGGCTGTTGTGCTTGTAGTGCGGCTTGTGGCTTTGGTGCGTGGTTGTAGAATGTGGTGACCGTTACTTGGGCTAGTGGTGCTGGGGGCTTGGGCTGTGGAGCTGTGGTGCTTCGCTGCTGGTGTGCTGTTATGCTGTGTTGGCTTTGTGCTGTTCATGCTGATGGTGCTTAAAATGGTACTTGGCCGGTGCTTATCAGGATCTGGCTTGGTGCTTGTGCGTGTGTGAGGGTCGGTTTTGCTGTTCGTTGCCTCAAAATAATTGAACAAAATGTATGATCTTGTTTCTGTGCTTGTGCGTGGCTGCTATGGTCGCATCGTGGTGCTGTAGTGCCGGTCCGTTGGGATTTGGTTTGTCGTCGTGGAGCTGATGACCGTCTGGTCGTGACTGGTGCCTCCGCTTTCGTCGGCTACCTTGTATTTCCTTGCGTGGTACTGTGCATTTGATGGCTTTGGGCTTGCCCTGTAATACTGGTGCTCTTCGTTGTGGTATGAGTAAATGCTACTGGTGGAAAAAGGATTGGTGCCATTCGGTGCTGTGGCTTAGTGTGCGGTGTGGTGACATGGTGCTGTAGTCTTTGTGGTGGTCTTGCCCGGTTGCTGGGGGTTGACCGTTCGAGTAATGGCTTGGTGCTGTATTAAGGTAGATCGAAGCATTTCTTGCGGTAAATACGGATGTGAAGAATGGCTAGCTAAGTTAGCGCCGTAACGCATTAAAAGACTGATGCTAATAGCGTTCTCAATACGACCAGTTAGTCCTACTTGGCGTCTTCTGAATACTCTAGTCGCATTTATGAGTTAGTTGTGTTACCCCTCTTTGCCTCTCGGCCGTGTGGCCTTTTGAGCTAAGCTGATCAGAGCACTAGTTGCAGTCTTTCCGTGAATTTCTCTCTTTTTCCAGATATGAACACGTCTGGGCTGTCAATAAGGTGGGACGGGTGTCCGTGGTGTGCGAACCGTTGAGTGTGTCAGTTGTAGATGTGTCCGCTCTGGTGTCGTGCCTTGGTTGGTTGGGAGCGCGATATCAGAGAGAACAACGGCATCTAAAAGAAGAGCGTGGGGCACAATCTCGATGACTCGTTACTTTGATGGCTGTGGACCCCGGACACCTGGAGCGAGTTGCTGCGGGGAAAAATGAGATGTGAAGTGTGAAAAGTGTAGCGGCGGAGTGAGTGTATATCGGTATGTGGACATCTGAGGCGTAGCTTGTTAGCGTGAGGTACGCTACACCAAAGCTAACGATATGCGTGGTACGGATCAGTCCACATTTCCACTGCTCTAGAACGTATTAGTTGAAGTCGATGTTACCGCACCTTGCTTCTGCAAAGGGGCCGTGCTTTGCTGCATGCGTGCATCAGACGAGTCTGAGTTGGGGCGGGTTTGCGACGTCTTCTGAATACGACGCAGTGTGGCGGCATGAGGGTCGTGAGCTGTTAGGGGTCTCTGATGAGGCTAAAACAGAACTGTGCCGAGAAGGGTCCCTGCGTCTCAGTGCTGTCCGGTAAGTCCGGGGTAAGTGGCTTCTGACGCTACAGGAGAACTGGACAGCAGTTTTAGGGGGACCGATGTACTAATTATCCAGGTATGACTGTATCGAGGCTGGTCTGTTTTTGAGATGTGGCCTGGTTACCGAGAACGTGGTGCGAAGATTGCTCGTTTGGATGTGATTGCCCTATGGACCATGCCTTTCAAAGAACGTCGATGGCTGGTGTGGTGAGCAGGTGCTGTGGCGGCTTTTGTGAGGGCTGCATGGCGGAGAACGTCGTGGGAGTCAGCTTTGCTTGGTCTTGTGGTTGGTCCTGGTTGCTGGTGAGTCGACTGTGGTTGTCTCTTCGCTTATGCTGTTGTGAGCTACGGTGATGAGATCTGGCTAAGCTGACTTGTGGTCAGTCAGTGGGCTGTGTGCTTGGTTTGCCTGTTCTGGAGCTGTGGTGGGCGTGTGGGCGTGCTTGTATGTTGCTTTATGGGGTGGACGCTTGTATCTGGCAGATGAGCTGGACTTAGCCGTTTGCTGTGAAAATACCTTGGTTGACCGGGCCAGTTTTCTAGGTGGTGCAGCTTGATATGAAGACTGGGAAAAAGATCCCTTTGTTACTACACAGGCTTGCTTCGTGTGAGCTCACTAGTATCTGTGGGACAGTTGGTCGATGTGGAGCTTGTGGTTGGCTTGGTGCAGTGTCATTTGTAGCGTTGTCTCTTGTAGAGCGACGGGTATGACAGTAAGCGTGTATCCAGTCCCCGTGGTGTCAGGGGTGGACTGTATTGGAGTCAGTCT
>NC_036848.1:47665142-47670670 GCF_002910315.2 Salvelinus sp. IW2-2015
CGTGGGTGTGTGTGTGTGTGTGTGATGTGTGTGTGTGTGTGTGTGTGTGTGTGTGTGTGTGTGTGTGTGTATGTGTGTGTGTGTGTGTGTGTGGTGCCAATAGAGCCCACGTTGATAGTTAACTACGGATAATTAGACAAATATTTTTGAGGCCAACAGGACATTCAATAGTTTGTTCATTCTTGTTGTTAAGGCCTTTAAGTTGCAGTGGTGCCGTACTGGAGTGCTGTGCGTGTGTGAGAGAGTGTGTGCGTGCCATTGATGTTGTATGCCATTAAGTTGTGTTGCAATAAGTTCCAATGCCTGTGGTGCTGTGGTGCTTGTGTGCTGTGGGCTGTGGTGCTGTGGTGACTTGGTGCGTGTGGTGCTGTGGTGCTGTGGTGCTGTGTGCTGTGGTGGCTTTGGTTGCTGTGTTCCAATAGACCCACGTTGATAGTTAACTACGGATATTAGGACAATATTTTTGAGGCAACAGTACATCAATAGTTTGTCATCTTGTTGTAAGGGCCTTTAAGTTGCAGTGTGCGTACTGTGAGTGTGTGCGTGTGTGAGAGAGTGTGTGCGTGCCATGATGTTGTATGCCATTAAGTTGTGTGCAATTAAGTCCACAATTGCTGTGGTGCTGTGGTGGGGCTTGGTGCTGTGGGGGCTGTGGTGCTGTGGTGCTGTGGTGGCTTGTGCTGTGGTGCTGTGGTGCTGGTGTCTGTGTGGCTTGGTGCTGTGGTGCTGGTGGTGCTTGGTGCTGTGGTGCTGTGAGGCGTGGGCTTGGTGCTGTAGTGCTGTGGTGGCTTGGGTGCTGTGGTGCTGTGGTGGCTTGGTGCTGTAGTGCTGTGGTGGCTTGGTGCTGTGGTCGTGTGGTGCTGTGGTGCTGTTCGGTGCTGTGGTGACTTGGTGCTGTGGTGCTGTGTGCTGTTGGTGGCTTGGTGCTGTAGTGCTGTTGTGGCTTGGTGCTTGAGTGCTGTGGTGGCTTGGTGCTGTGGCTGTAGTGCTGTGGTGCTGTGGTGGTGTGCTGTGTGCTGTGCTGTGCTGGGTGCTTGATTAGCTTGGTGCTGGGTGCTGTGGTGCTGTGGTGACTTGTGCTGTGGGCTGTGGTGGCTTGGTGCTGTGGTGCTGTAGTGCTGTGTGGCTTGGTGCTGTAGTGCTGTGTGCTGTGGTACTTGGTGCTGTGGTGCTGTGGTTGGCTGGTTGCTGTGGACTGTAGTGCTGTGGTGGCACTTGGTGCTGTAGTGCTGTGGGCTGTGGTGGCTTGTGCTGTGCGTGCTGTAGTGCTGTGTGCTGTTTGGTGGCTTGTGCTGTAGGTGCTGTAGTGGCTTGGTGCTTGGTGCTGTGGTGCTGTGTCTGTGGTGCTGTGTGCTGTGTCTGTGGTGCTGTGGTGGCTTGGTGCTGTAGTGCTGTGGTGCTTGGTGTACTTGGTGCTGTAGTGCTGTGGTGGCTTGGTGCTGGGGCTGTTTGCTTGGTGCTGTGGTGGCATTTGTGTGGCTTGTGCTTAGTGCTGTTTGGTGGCTTGGTGCTGTGGCGGCTGTGGTAGGCTTTGGTGCGTGGTGCTGTAGTTGCTGTGGTGCATAGTGGTTATTGGGCTGTGGTGCTGTGGTGGCTTGGTGCTGTAGGAGCTGTGGTGGCTGGTTAGTTGCTGTGGTGTATGATGCTGTGAGTGCTGTGGTGTGACTTGGTTGCTGGTTGGTGGACTTGGGTAGCTGTGGAGCTGATGTGCTGGCTTGGTGGCTGTAGTGCTGTAAGTGCTGTGTGGCTTGGTGCTGTAGTGCTGTGGTGCTGTTGGTGACTTTGGTGCTGTGTGCTGGTGGCTTGGTGCTGTGGGCTGTTAGTGCTGTGTGGCTTGATGCTGTAGTGCTGGTGCTGTGCTGTGGTGGCATTTGCTGTGGTGGCTGTTAGTGCTGGGGTGGCTTGGTGCTGTGGAGCTGTGGTGCTGTGGTGGTTGGTGCTGTAGTGCTGTGGTGGGCTTGGTGCTGTTGGTTGACCTGTGGTGCTGTGGTGGCTGTGTGCTGTATGGCTGTTGTGGTTGCTGTGGTGCTTGGTGCTGTAGTGGACTCTGCTGTGGCTTGTGGTGCTTGTGGGCTGTGGATGGCTTGTGCTGTGGTGGTGTAACGGATGTGAAATGGCTTAGCTAGTTAGCGGGTACGCGCTATAGCGTTTCAACAGTACGTTCACTATGCTCTGAAAACGATATTAGTAGTGTTAACCCCTTGCTCTGCAAGGGCCGTGGCCTTTGTGGAGCGATGGGTAACGATGCTTCGTGGGCGCGACCGTTGTGTTGATAGTGTGCAGAGGGTCCCTGGTCGTGCCCGTGTTGGGGCGAGGGACGGTCTAAAGTATACTGTTACTTTGATAGGCTGTTGGACCCGGCATCACTGGTTGCTGCGAAAAGGAGGAGGTTGCAGAGGGGGTGAGTGTAACGGATGTGAAATGGCTAGCTAGTTGCAGGGGTACGCGCTAGTAGCGTTTCAATCAGTTACGTCACTTGCTCTGTAAGACGATTAGTAGGGTTATCCGCCTTTGCTCTGCAAGGGCCGTGGCTTTTGTGGAGCGATGGGTAACGACGCTTCGTGGGTGACTGTTGTCGATGTGTGCAAGGGTCCCTGGTTTCGCGCCCGGAGTCGGGGCAGGGGACGTACTAAAGTTATACTGTTTACAGTGGCTTTGGTGCTGTAGTGCTGTGGTGGCTTGGTGCTAGTGGGCTGTGTGTGGCTTGGTGCTGTGGGGCTGTGGTGGCTTGGTGCTGTGGGGCTGTGGTGGCTTGGTGCTGTGTTGCGGTGTGGGGCTGTAGTGCTGTGGTGCTGTGGTGACTTGGTGCTGTGGTGCTGTGGTGCTTGGTGCTGTGGAGCTGTGGTGGCTTGGTGCTGTAGTGCTGTTGGTGCTGTGGTGGCTTGGTCTGTTGGAAGCTTGTGGTGGCTTTGGTGTCTGTAGCTTGCTTGTGCTGTAGGTGGCTTGGTGCGTGAGCTGTGAGTGCAGTTGGGCTGGTGGTGTCTGTGGTGACTGTGTGGTGCTGCTGGTGCTGTTGGTGGCTACTGGTGCTGTGGAGCTGTGGTGCTGTGGCGATGCTTGGTGCTTTGGGTGGTTTTGGTGCTCGTGGTGCTTGTGTGTGCTTGGTGCTGTGGTTGTCGTTGTGTGCTGTGGTGCTAGTGTGTGGTGCGATGTGTTGGTCTTGGTTGCTGTGGAGCTGTGGTGGCTTGGTGCTGTAGTGCTTGGTGCTGTAGATGCTGTGGTACTGTGGTGGCTTGGCGGTCCAGTAATGACAACAAATTACTAAGATGTTGGAATAAACAAACTGACAGGGACTCACATTGACCGTAAAGATTGTTTACTGGTGGTTTGATTGAGGGCCTCTGGACGGAGCACAGTTAAGACCTATAGTTAGAAGGGAAAATAACATTGCCGCTATGTTACCTTCCTCCAAGGTGCATGGCCAAAGAATCAAARGGGAGATGAGGAAAATATTCTGCAACGTTTGGAACACATTGGAAGCACATTTAAATATCTACGTTTAATTTAGTAAAACCAACACGTGCAGTGGATTAAAGTGGCAACCCACTGGGCACAGGCGTCAGTTCAACATCTAGTTTGGATTTACATTTGATTGAGTTGTCAACTAACGTGAACTCAAATTGACATTTTAACCATGTCATTAGATTTAGATTAAAAGTTTGCCAAGGAAAATACAAATTCTCTAAATCCCTTTACTTGACTTTTTGAATATCAGTTTTCCACATGTTATCAGAAGGGAATGATGTGGGAACAATGTTCATTCAACCGGTTTGTGCACAATATGTGTATGTGATTCCTGTGGGAATTGATCCCTCAACCTGCTGTGTGATGCAGAGTATTATTTATGGCAGGAAGTGGAACAGCTCTCTACAGGATGTCCAACATGCTGTGTGTTATGTGTTGTGTGCGTGTGTATGTTTGTGTGTGTGTGTTTGTGTGTGTGTGTGTGTGTGTGTGTGTGAGTATGTGAGTATGTGTTCTTTCTCTTTTGTAGACTATGCCTTTATCTTCACCCCTGACAGCAACAGCTGTCTCAGCCATTGTTGGCTTGTCTGTCTGTTTGCAAAGGACCTGTTCTCACCCACCCAGCTAGCACTGGCACAGCCACACACCCACACACTCAGCCTGGCTGTTATGTTCAGTTTAGTCACAGGCTAAATAGAGCCAGCCAGCTAGGCAGTGAAAAAAATAACTGCTTTGCCATAATGGAAGCAGCAGCACAGCAACCCACCGTCACACATTTAGGTCTCTCAACACTTATGGTGTGATGTAAAGCTTGCTAGGGAGTTCACAGCCATGGAGCTGTGACAGTCAGCATTCCATTGTGACATAATGTTCACGCTTCAAAAAGAGACAGTCAAATGAGGTTGGTAAATGTGTAATGCTGAGTCGCGCGAACTATCACGGCTCTCTGCAGCTCTGCGGCTTTGAATTGGGCTGAGCAGTTCTGCTAGCCTAGCATTAACAACCATGCTTGTTACCCCAGGCAGAGTCAAGGTAAATCAATGGTGGAGTTTAGATGGGGACAGCATTAGTAGTAAAAAAAAGCTAGCTTGTCCTTCCCTTAACCCCAGGTTTATGGAGCTGTGGAGCAGGTCGGGATGATGGAGATCCCTCCTTCCTTTCCTCTCCTCCCTTAATGTTGAAAACTGAAAACACTTTTCACTTCAAACGCAGCAAGAGCTTCATTGTAGTGTTGGTAAATGTGTACTGCTTCGAGTCGGCGAACTATTCACGGCTTCTGCAGCTCTGCGGCTCTAGAATTGGGCTCTGAGAGTTCTGCTGCCTAGCATTAAGCAAACATGCTTGTTACCCCAAGCAGAGAAGTTCGAGCGTAAATAAATGGTGGAGTTTAGGATGCGGGACAGCAATATCGTAGTATAAAAAAAAGCTAGTTGATCTCTCCTTAACCCCAGGTTTATGAGCTGATTGGATCAGGTGGGTGATGGGATCCTACTTCGCTTTCTCTCCTCGACTTAGTAAGCGATAGTGAATGGAAGCTCTCCCCCTCCGTTTTCTCTTCCACTCTCTTGTTCTCTCTCCTTTCCTTTCTTTCTCTCCTTTCCTTTCCTTTTCTTCTCTCTTTCTTATTTCTTCTTTTTTTCCTTTTTCTTTCATATCTCTCTCTTCTTCTCTTCTCTCTTTTATCTTCTTCATCTCTCCTTTTCTTCCTCTCTCTCTCTCCTATCCTTCTTCATTTTTCTATCCTCTCCTTCTCTTCTCCTTCTCTCCTCTCCCGTAAGAGAGCAGTAAGATGAGGATACTTTATGTATGGTATTGGTTGTCTGGGTTGGTCTTCGACACAAGCCAGAAGTGTAATGTAATAGTTATATATTACTGATGGGTGTCGGCATTGTCTGCAGCCTAGGAGTCGGGAATAAAGGGACAAAACTAATCAAGATTGGTGTGATGTGTGTGTGTGTGTGTGTGTGTGTGATCGTGCTGTGTAGTGTGTGTGTGTGTGATGGTGTGTGTGTGTGTGGTAGTGTGTGTGTGTGTGTGTGTGTTGTGTGTGTGTGTGTGATGTG